>NC_056731.1:993951157-994103657 GCF_019279795.1 Protopterus annectens | reverse complement strand
TGTCTCTCTCTCTCTCTCTCACACACACAGTCACTTTTGCTTTCATACACACATTCACTCACATAAGACTGCTCTCTCTCTCGATCTCTCTCACACATATACACAGTCTCCTCTGCATTCATATGCCTTAACTCACATATGCAAACAGAAAAATAAACAATAAACACATCCATAAACATACATACATACACATACACTTCTTTCTATTTTTTTTTTTTTACACTCGCTAAACAGCAAAAGCTCTGCTTAGTGAGTGTAAAAGTAATGTCAGCTGTTAGTTTTTTTAGCAGTCTGAGCTCCACAGCAGCTTGATATGCTGCCATGAAGCACAGACTAATTTTTCACCGGGCATTACTTGTATATTAATACCCTGCTGGAGAATGTTCATTCTCCAATCAGGGTGCTGATGTACAGTTAGTCCATTCTATAATATTTTATTTATTTAGTTTTACATTTGATAACCGGGTTAGTCTGTTTGGATTCTTAGAAGCCCTTTTTCAGCAGAGACCCGAGGAGAAAAGCTCCCAAAAAAAAAAGTTTAAGTAAACAAATAGTAAGAACAAAGATAAACTCAGATCACTAATATTCTTTATTATATTATTTCAATCAATTAGTGCCTGTGCATATATGATCTCAAGAGCACACATTAAGAACAACAGCTCAAACATTTTCTTAAATACTTGACATGCTCAGAGCATGGAAACATCTCTGTTAACAAATAGCATTCAAAAACAAAACAACTCTCTGTTATTTATGAAATTAAAACTGCTAACATAAGACATCATTCATTACATGGGGACCCAAAGTTGTTGTGTCTTTCAGCTTTTCCCGGTTTTGGGGTCGCCACAGCGGAACTCTGTTCCGCTAATGATTGGTAGTTGATTTTTATGTGCCGAGTTACGAGCCTTGATGCACAACCTTCAAAGAAGGTACATCCATTCATGCATGCCTCCACACAGAAGACGCTCTAGCTGAGAATCAAACGCGACAACGTCTTGCTGTGAGGAGACAACGCTACCACAGCTCCACCACCGTGGTTATGGGGACCCAAAGTACTATATTTAAATATCAAAAATATGTCCATCTTGTCCAGTGGATACTTTTCATCCCTTCCCCATAATAAGGAAGTAAACTGTAAAACACAAAACTGTAAAATACAAAACATGAAAGCATTTACATTTCCTTGAAATTCAGCAGCAAGTACTGCTAATGAACTATTCACATTATATTTCTTATGTATTCCTGTATGCAAATGTTAAACTTCTTAGTTGTTTGTAGTATATATCCCTTAGCTTTAACACATGTGCAAAATATTTCAGTAGCAACAAAAGCCCTACTGTATGGAAACTGAAGGCTTATCTGTTAATGTTTCTTAGTAATATGCAAAATGTGTTCCTTATACACCATATGACATATACTACAGTTCATAACTGAAGCAGAATCCCTATGTAAAACCATTCAATTGTGGAGGGTATATTTTATATAACAGAATCGCACCTAGAGTAAGGTATTTCTTATAAGAGGATGTTGGTCTACTACAGGGAATTAATTATTTATTTGCCTTTTATTAATGGGTGTAAAGCACTGATCTCTTGACCTTTTTTCACACTCAGCCAGAGAGCAGTGTCTGGTTAAGTGACTTGCTCAGAGTCATACAGTTAGGCAAATGGAGCCAGAGGGAATCAAACCGTGGACAACCCATGAACCCCCTCCAGCCTTAATATATCAAACCCAATGAAGAAGCTATAATTATTATTGTCATTTGTTGTTTTTTAAGTACAAAACTAATCCAGTCCCTTCTCAGAACAGTGTTACTAATTTCAGGGCTATCTGTCATATGAAAACTGGAAAGCAGCCAAAGTGTATGGGGAATAAAAACATGACTAAAATACCAGATTTTCGAAAATTAAATGTGGCATATCGACTCTACTTCTCTCTGCCTAAATGTGTCAATATTTGAAGAACACAAGTGAAAGAACAAAGTAGCAGGGAAATATAGCATATTCAAAACACTGAGGTAATGTCTATAAAAGTAAAAGGCAGGATCAGGACAGCCTTACTACACTCAATTAAGGTCTGAAAATATTAGCTAAATGAAGGGTGTCATGTCAGCAGAAACAAATTCAGTAAGAGGGGGACAATGCATGTAATACATAAGAAAAAATGCAAAGTATGTACTCATGTTTGCTGAGGACTGCAAGCTGAGCACTGTTATCTGCCCACCCACTGTTACTAAACAGCTCCAGCAAAGGATGGAATATACATATATCTGATATACTGAAAACAGTCTCAAGCTAAAGTGAAAAAGTGCTACATAGTAACATTCTGAGAAAAAAAAGAAAACTATTCTCCCTCCTATGTTATTAATGGTTCTCCTCTTTAGGCAGATAATGCCAAAGCTGAACTGAGCACTTATTTGTAGACAAATAATCCTTCTATCTGGACCAATTAATTTCCAAAGGAATATCTTCAAGATCCAAAGAAGTCATCCTACCATTGTACAGTTCCCTTATCAGATGCATCACTGAACAAATTGACTCCTTTGAGATGTAGAAATCCAAGTATACGTCTGGAAAGGCCACAGAGATATCTAATCAAAAAACATTAAAGGTCTTAAATATTTCAACTTTCCCACTCTTCAAACTGTGAAAGACCCATTTCTATTTAAATTTAAGTTTCTTTATAAAATTAGCGGCTCTACAAGCACCCATACTAGAGACCTAAATCAACAAAATAACAAGACTCACTGGAGAGTTAGTTTCCCGTTTTAACATATTCTCAGCCTATGGAATAAGTTACCACTATAGATCAAAGTACGACTTTGATTACTTTTAAGGCTAATCTTGATGACTGATATGTAGACAAAAAATTTACACCAGGGTTTCAAGTACAGTCCTGCTCAATTTGTGAGATGAACACTATTAAGTGGTTGAAAAGGGAGACACATAAGGAGAATGCAGAGACAGTCCTGATGAACAATGGTGAGATGGAAAAGAAAACATATACAGAGAAAGTAAAGGAAGGCAAAAGTGGAGTAGCAGAAAAGAAGGCAGAAGAAAATGAAAACACATGGTAAGGATTCAAAGTAAAGTAGACAGAGAAATGGATAGGTATGAATAGTGGCACGATTTAAAAGCTCCTTTGGGTATTATAAATGTAGCAAAACTGGACATTTATGGATGGACTGCAAAATAAAAATAAAAATAACAATAAGAAAAAAGAAAAAGAAAGGGAAGAAAATGAACAAAGAAAAGACATTTTAGAATGAGTAAAAATAGAAAAAAAAGTAGATGAGAAAACAACAACGATGATATAGAAGAAGGTACTGAAATAAGGGATGAAGAAGACACAAACTGGAAGTTAGTAAAAGGGAAAAAGAATTCTATTGGTAAAAGGGTAAATGACAGAAAAGAGAAGTTTAATGAGCTAAGTTCAAAAGAAAGAAAAGAAAGGAAATGGATGAAAAAGAATACATACAGCTAAATATTGAGGTTTGTTATAATGATTAAGATGTTTCACTCACCGACACAAGGTACAGCGTTTGATTCTCACCTTTGGGAAGGAAACTGGTTATGCTTAGAATAGCCACTTAGAATAGCCTACAAAAAAGAAAGCTTTGCTAGTAATTTGTTACAAACTTATGAAACCATGAGTCTAAGGGAAAATGACAATTTTAGAGTGCTTTCTCTAAACTTATGAACCATGACTCTAACGAGAAGGGAAAATAAAAATTGTAATGTGCTTTTTGTAAATGTGAATAGTATTAAGAATATCATAATAATAATAATAGCAATTTCAGAGTGGTGTAATACATGTGATGTAGATGTAATTATATTAGAAGACATAAGATTTTTTACAAATGAAGAAAGATTACAAACAGAGAAACTATGAGGAGGAAAGATAATCTGCAATTTGGGAAATGAGAGATGTTCTTGAATAGCCATATTCTGTGGAAATACAGTAAAGATATTAGATGTAACTTAGCAAAACTGGGAGGATTAGCTATTGTATCGAATTATAACATTATATGCTTATACTAACTGTAAACAAAGGGAAAAATTATTTCATAAGACTTTTGACTATGTAGTGATAAATATGAATATTATAATATTATGAGAGTTTAATTGTGATTTAAGAGGCAATAATACAAAGAAAGAAATGATATAAAAAATGTTCAAAGTTATAAGATGTGGTAAGTTAAAACTTTGGGTCAAAAATTCATGGACTTACAAAAGGGTTATATATAGAGCTAAAATAGAATATTTTATAGTATCATATGGTTTAGTTACAGGAGAAGGGGAGGTAGTTGAAAGAAAATTTTCTAATCATCATGCAATATGTCTAGAGATATAAAGAAAACAGTGTATATATAAAATTAGGCAAAGGAATAAAAAGGATAACTGACAAAGCATGGAATGAAGAAGGAAAGAGATTAGTAATACAGTTATGGAAAGATCATATTACTCTGAGAACAATTGGTCTGAATGGTGGATGATATTTAAGAAAAATACAAAATTTTTTTTACAGTGGCAATATGATAAGAGAAAAGTAGAAAATGAAAGATATAAAAGAACATATAACAATGTATTGAAAGATTTAGAACCACATGATATAAAGTAGTTTGACAAAGAAAAATGATTATATGAAAAAAAGAGAAGTATGGAGTTACTTAAAGAGATTCATAAAGGAAGATGGTATTGGAATGAGAGAAATAAAACATGTAAAAGGAGAAATAGAAAAAACTCAGGAAAAGATTATGAATAGTGTAGTACAATATGTACAAGAAATATTTAAAGAAAAGAGGTAGCTAAACATGGAAAGTAAAAAAAAGTTAACAGAAAAAAAGAGAATAAAGAGTTGGAAAAAGAGTTTTTTAAATGAGCTAGACAGTATTAGGACAAGAAAATATAGATTTGGCTGCAGACCCACATGGAATAGGGCAGGAAATGTATAAAAAATTAAGGGATTGGCAAACAAAAAATCTAAAGATTTTGAATGAATGGTCAAATGAAAGTTTTATGTATAAAGAATTATGCAGTGGAATACTTAAATTCATACTGATGAAGGAGGATAGAAGAGTATTAAAAAACTGGAAACCAATAGTATGTCAATAATGATAAAAGATTTTTATGAAAATAATACAAAAGAGATTTGAAACTAATATATTATGGAAGACAGCATATATAGCATAAAGGGGAAGGGTTGTCAAGAATTATTAATGATAGTTAGACAAATTGTGGATGATATTATGAACAGAAAAGAACAAATGAAAATCATGATAGGAGACCTTAATAAGGCATTTGATACAACTGGACACAAAATCTTATGGGTAATAATGAAGTAATATAAGTGATAAAGTTAGGAAATTATGTATGCCAGCATATAGTAATGATAAAGTAAAAATATTAGTAAATAGTTGGTTAAGCCAAGATGAAGAGTGGTGTGAGACAGGGATGTCCAATGAGCTATATACTTTTTGCATTAGTTATGAATGTGATAGTATGCAAAATAAATTACAAAATGAAGGAGGCAGAGTATATAACATCTGAAGGCTTAAGAATTCCAGTTCTGCTAATATATGCAGATGATATCATAATAATTGCAGAAAATAAAATTTGGATAAAAAAAGTAATAATTTGCACAAATAAGTGTCTACAGATGATAGGGATGGTATTAAATAAAGAGAAAAGCAAAGGTTTAGGTGATGTAGTAAAGATTGGGGGTACATATTTTACAATGAATTAAATTTCTGTGTTAGGTATGCAATTTGGGAATAAAGATGCAAGTAGAATTCAATGGGAAAAATCAATAGAAGAGATAAAGCAAACGTGTCTTTTCTGGAAAACATAAATTATCATTTAGAAAAAAAAGGCATATTTAATAAAATCAGCACTAATGTGAAAATAGCATACTTAGCGAGTGTATTTATGTTGCCATCAGCATTTGAAAAGGAATTACTGCAGATCATTTTTTCATTTATATGGGGTTCTAGATTAACCCCAGTAAAAAGAGGAGTTTTGTATGTAAATAAAGAAGAAGGAGGTTTAGGGCTAATTAACCCAGTGGTATACGTTGCTTCATTAAATTTGTACAAAGTGTTAAAGTGGATAAATGAAAAAGATGAAAGATTATTAGTATAACTATATAAATATAAGCATGATAAATTTTGGGGAATGGTAAAACAGAGTAAAAGTGCAAAAAAGAGTATATAAATGAAGAAATAAGATTTTATCAAGAAAAAATATTTTTATGGAAACTAAAATTGATGATATAGAAAAAGATAGAAGAGAATGGTGTAATAATGTAATGATAAAACATTGCTATGTAAAACCATGGAAAAATTTAACAGATGAAAAAATTAAAGCTACAAAAATAAGAAGCAAATGCTGTAAACAAAAAGTAGCTAATACAAAGAAACCAATGAAAAAGCTCAAACTGAGCCCTGCACCAATGAAATACCTCAAACTGAGCCCTGAACCAGTAACCTTCAATTAGATAGTCCTGTGGTGAGGGTATGGGGGTTCTCCAAGCGAAGATGTCCTGATTTTTAGTGCTTAATCCTCAAACAGAACTGGATTCAGCTAGTCTGAACCCAGTCTATACTGTGGCCAACAAAAGTACAACATAATAAAAGCAGAACACTTTTTTCTTAAATTAAATAGGCAACAAAGTAAAAAGCAGCAGATTTTTTTCTTAAATTAAATATAACAACAGAATAAAACAGCAGAAAGGATCTTTCTTAAATAAGTAAAAGCAGCAGTTGGTGTGCAACAAATGCAGTAGTAAAATTGAAAGTTAGCATTCAGAGTTCTCTAGGATGGTTTGGTATGATCAGAGAAGCAGAAGCTGATTGGCTAACTCTCTTGAGCCTTTCTAAGATAACCACAAACCTGCACAAACTACTGTTTGTAGTTTAATGTGCAGTCCCTGCCAAAATCCACAACACGGGTTCTTTATGAGTGTTGAGTTTACATTCCTGTTAGTAATAAGAATTCAGTTCATTCTTATGTAATTAGTTTCACCTTATATGATGTGTTTCTAATCAATAGCCAATACCAATTTTTTACTTATTTAGTAACCAGATAAGTGAAACTGGCGCAATGACCAATTTCAGCCATTATCCAGGATAAAGCTAACAACAACAGCAAAACAAAGAACATTTACTAAGCCTGCGGCATTCATGACATATCACAATACACACAGCAAATACAAAGGTCAACAAAAATATAAAACTTCCAGATATGCTAAACCAAATCAAACATGAATAAATGAGTACAGTAAAAACATTCAAGTTAGTTTTAAGCACAGAAGGCTTAAACAATTTGGAATTAAATATATAAGTTCATAGAAAATAAGTCATATAACAATTGAAACATATAGTCAATCTGATAGTGGAAAATATTTTGTTGTAGTTCGGATCTAGCTGTATAAGACTCAGGATATATACCACAGTAAAAGTCTTAAAAAAGGGACAAAGAATATAAACTGTAACAAATTAATGATTTAACCAAGACAAACTTTGGGAGAGACAAGATGGGGAAATGTTTGTGAAAATGTAGAAGGATCACAAAGGATACTGTATAACATGTAAACTGCAAAAAAAAAAATCAAAAGCATTATTGTAATGTGTGCTTGTTTACCCTTAATGTTGGACATGTGCAATACTATTACCTGAACTTTGCTGCTAGATGTGTATTTTTAGTATCTTAACACGTGTGTGTTTCTAGGAATATATGTAGCTATATACTTAAGTGTAGACTTAATTTATAAGACAGTGGTAATATTATTATATGTTGTTTTAAATTATGTCTTTCTATGTATGTGATTTATTGTCTGTCCCATGATGAGCTGATTGCATGGAATCTCATTTAAGCTACACTTGTGTAGATCTAAATGACAATAAAGTTACTTCTGACTTTTTTTTTTTTTTGCTTTAATGGCTAAACTTAAATATTTAAAGTCAATGTATATGGTTATAATGCAAATTTCAGCCATGAACACAGCTGCATTGAAAGACAGAAATGTAGTATGTAAAATATTGTTTTAAATACATAGTATGAATAAATATTTCTGAGTGCAGAATAGTTGTCCCACAGCTACAGAGCCAGGTGAGGAAAGGGTTTAAGTTCCAAGGATACCTGGTTTGGAGAATAGTTCCACCTGTTGGAAAAGGCAGGGACTACAGATGAAGTATTTGTGTATGGAAGTAACACTTGGAAAGGAGTGCAGGATCTAAATTAAGTGTGGCAAAAAGTTAAGAGCAAAGGCATGTGCTGTTAGACTGGAAGGAAGTTAGTCAATTCAGATGCATGTCAGGCATGTTCAAATGAAATATCTTCTCAATGTTTGTGTGTATCCCATGCTGAGCTGCAAATCGGTCATTCTATGAAAATGTTATGCCTTGATAAACAAAATGTGTATAAAAATAAAAATAAAAACTAATATTTAACAAAATAATTAATTTAAAAATGTTTCTGACCACCAAGAATTACCAGTAAAACCAACAGTAAGGAGGCGAAGAGCATATTCCCACTGTGTGTTCAAATCATAGCTAGCTCTGTCTTTCTTATAGCACGTATCACCAAATTTGCTTCAAATATGATTTGAATTGCAACCAACGGATCAGTTGCATTTTCAGTCATTCTCAACAATGAGTGAAAAATATCCCTCTGTGTTAGACAGATGGGCTGTTTCCTTAAACTGAATGTCATACTCTTATGCAGAAAACAACATTCTGCTGCTGTTACTCTGAAGTCATTATTGAAATACTTTTGTACATGAAAGCCAATGTAAATTAATTACCGTGCAGAAATTTGTGGAATTTCTTTATGCCCTGAGGCTTGGCCAAGAGCTTCCTTTTCTATTTGTGAAAGATTGCAGCCTGTTACATCCAAAGATATTTATGCATCAGTCATGCATCACACTACAGTCATTCGTGGTATAAGAAGGCATCATTTTTATTAGAGAGGTGACATACTTTCCTCTGATTAAAATGAGAAAAATGCTAATGGTCAGCTGTGTAGACCTTTGAAATGATTATTAGTTGCCACTGAAGTGTTAGAAATGAATTGGGGATTCCATGCAAAAAGTAATTTGTGCATGTCTGGGGCAAATTGGGGATTCCATGCAGGAAGTAATTTGGGCATGTCCGAGGTACACTAGCTACAATGGTATGTAAAAGAAGTAGACCCCTTATTTACTAAAATGTTATGGGATTTGGTGCAGAAGAGATATAGATCTGTACTCTGTAATTCATCCTGTAGCATTATGATAGTAGTGCAGATAAAATCCTTGTTGTTCAGAATATTTTATTCAGAATTAAGTTGCACTTTATGAATTATTGTAACTTTGCTGTATATTTTTATTGTATTGTTAGGAGAGGATATATACTGCACATTGTTTATTATTTGACAGATATTCATTGTGTTTGGCTGTATAATTATAAGTTCGTATGTTTCATAGGTTTATAGGAGATTATTAGGCTGATGACTTAAGAGCCCTTACAAGTCTAGCCAATATAACCTGGCCTCTAGAGGCAAGAGGGTGTCATAGCTTTGTGCCTATGCACTTAGAATCTTACAGATTGCCCCTGCCCATAAGGGACATAGGCAGTACCCCAGGTGTGAATTTGTGATTCCCCATCCACTGATCCAAACTACATTTGAAGATGGTCAGGAAAGGGCTTTGCTTAATGTAAATAGGAAGCATGTTCCAAAGAAGGGGAAATCTCTGAGATACAGCTTGTTTTATTTTAGTTGCTAAGTTTAGATCCCTAGATGGGGTGACCCTTATGCTGTTTGACTTACGGATGTGTAGCAGCTCCAGCAGGACTGGATTTGTGAGTACCTTGTAGGTCAGGCATAGGTCACCCCTTAAGAGTGGGTAGGAGACAAAGTAAAGGGATATGATTTTTAGTCTGTCCTCATAGAACATGTTGTTTACACCCTGTATTGCCTTTGTGAGGAATCTCTAAGGTCACTCCAGCTGCTGTAAGTGCCTAGTCAAGTACATGCCAAATGGCACACTGTACTTGATTATTGGTCTAATGAGGGCTAAGTATAGTGGGGCTATAATTTCCTTGAATCTGTGTGCCATACCTTTACTTATAAGTTGTACCACATAGAAAGAATTCCTCATCATTGTAGACACATGGTAGTCAAAGTTCAGGCTACTGTTTATCTATCTGTGTACCTAGATCTCTCACCTCTGGATCTACTCTTAGGGGTGTGCTACTGATGTTGTAATTTGCAGGGGTAATTGACTTCCAAACCAGTATGATAATGCATTTTTTCACATTTTGTTTTAGGCCATGTTTCTGGCACCAAGGATATCTATGTCATTGGGGGATTCAATGATTGCCCCCAGCTTACGGTCATTGGCAAACTTTGTCAACCAGAGGCCTTCTGCATTAACCTTGACTTCAGAGAAGTATATTCCTAACAGGTGTGGTCCCTGCACTAAGCCCTGTAGTGCACCACTAATAAATGGCCTCTTGATAGATCTAGATTTTACCCATTTAACCACGTCCTGTCTCTGAGCCAATTGGCTATCCATCTGGGGACAAAGGGATTTATTCCAAGTTGTGTGAGTTTATTTAAAATATCTGAGTGGGGAATTGCGTCAAATTCAAGCAGAAAAAATAGCCAGCACCAAACTGATGTAACAAATCTTAATTTATTTAATGTAGCAACGCCATCAGACTGAACAAGTCCTAACCAATCATAAGGATAATAAGGAGCTGGTTATTTTACCAGCTGATAAGGGTGGGGCCATAGTTGTGATGGACTGGCCAACCTATTTGGCCGTGGCTAACAGACAATTGTCTGATGGCAGATTCTATATGCATATATATGCCCTTAGACCCCACAACAAGATTCAAGAAAGGAATTGATGAGTTTCTTAGATTGGCTTTGGAGGAGGGTATTATTACTAATTCTGATATATATCATCTTATGTTACCAGACCCTCAACATCAGTATTAATACTTGCTACTGAAAATTCATAAGGATTTACAGAAGCCACCTGTAGACCAATTTTTCAGGCAGAGGCTCTTTGACTGAGCCTCTGTTGGCCTTTTTGGTGGAACATCTCAAGCCTTTGTTGCATTTTGTTAGATCGAGAATTCAGGATACCACGCAATTTTTAAAGATCATTTTGGACATGCAGTTAGATCAAGATTGACTTATGTGTATGTTGGATGCAACGGCACTGTATACCAATATTTCTCACTAGTCTGGTTTGGAAGCCCTTGAATATTAGTTAAATAAGGCTGAAATATACTTTCCAGGTTTCAACACCTTATTAGTATGTCTTGCGGAATATGTCCTAAATAAAAATGCATTTTATTTTCATGAGGTATGTTATTGGCAGGTTAAGGGTATTGTAATGGGAGCAAAACTCCCATTTATGCAGACCTATTTATGGGTTACTTTAAAGAACAATTGATTTATGATGTCAATCATAATATCTTCCTAGATGAGATTGACATATGGAGGCATTATTTGGATGATTGTTGGATGGTTTGGAGGGCTGACAGCTCTTATTTGCAAGAATTTATACAATACTTGAATGATAGTAAGTGGGGCATTGAATTTACAGTTAATTATAATGCTCAGCAAATCAATTTTTTGGATGTCACCATTACTAGGGAGTTTGATCATACACTTAGCAATAAGGTTTTTCGTAAACACGCTGAGTATAATACCTTGCTTCATGCCACCAGCTTTCATCCTAGACACATTACGAGGAATATTCCCAAGTCTAAATTCTTAAGAATTAGATGCAATGGTTCTTCCGAGAACTCTTATGAATGTCATAAACGGGATTTGATTCACAGGTTCAAAAATAGGGAATACCAAATGATAGCATTATGCCTACCAGTAAATGGGCATCTACACAAGAGAGATCTACATTATTGGAATATAAAGATAAGAATTTGCATGAGACTTCACTCATTAGATTTGTTACTACTTATGGGCATAATATTAATATATTCAGGGACATCATTGACCATCATTGGGGCATTTTACGGGCTGACAATGAAATGTCTGAAATTCTCACATCTAAATGTCTATTTTCCGATCATAGGGGACAAACTTTGGGCCCTCACTTTAGTCACTATAAACACAGGGGAGTTTCTCAATCTTTCAGTAAACAGCTATCATTAATTGGGGACAAATTGATTGGTTGTGTACCCTGTGGGCATTGTTCTCTTTGTAGATATATACTCAAGTCCAAACAATTTACTAGCAAAAATACAGCGATTGTTTATGATATAAAATTTTGGGGGGATTGTAGCACTGATTGGCTTATTTATCTGGCAACTTGTTCATGCTCTGACTTTTACATTGGACAAACTTCCAGGTCAATATGTCTTTGTGTATCCGAACACGAGTGGCATTAGAAATAAAAGGATTTCCAGTGCTTTATATAAACATTATATTAAACATATCTCAGCACAGTTTAGATTTGTTATAATTGACCATATTGAAGGTGATAGAACTAATAAAGTGGGCTGGCATACTATATTAAATGAAAAGGAAAGAAGAAGGGTAATTAAGCTGAGTAGTTTGTTTTCCCCAGTCTTAAATGAACGTTTATCATTAACCAATGGGAAGCTTTTGTGCCTGTGACCAACTGTATATAAAATATTCGTATTATTCATTTATTTGTTATCACTGAGGAAGGCAGGTTATGCCAAAACTGGTCTGACTATTCTTATGGATACTGTGGTTTCCACGTTACCCTGATTGTGTTGCTACATTAAATAAATGAAGATTTGTTCCATCAGTTTGGTGCTGGCCATTTTTTCTGCTTGAGTTCTATTTGGTTTTGCTGGTTGCACCTTCCGTACTTACAAAGCCATTTTTTCTGAATTGTTCAAATGCCTTGTCCAGGTCAAGGTAGGTGGCATGTAATGTTTTACCCTCATCCATGGCCTTAGTGACTTTCTCAAAGAAACCACCAGATTCAGTAGGCATGACCTGCCCTTGACAAAGCTGAATTGGGTTGGGTCCAGTGCTTCTAGGTTTCCTATGTCATCATTTATCAGGTCCATGATTATTTTTGATTTGATCTTACACATAAGACTAGTCAAACTTATGAGACTTTAATTTCCCAGGTTAGTAAATTGTCCTCCTTTATGCAGGGATGACTGTTGCTGTCCTCCACTCTATTGGGACAAAGCCAGTCCAGCGGCTGTGGATAAATAGAGATCCTAATGGGTCTGATAAGTCCAGATTTAAGATGTTTAAGAGGCAACCTTGTATATCATCAGGCCTCACTGAAGCCATGTTTTTAGCTTTAGAGAGTGCACTGGCAACCTGTTATTTGTTGATAATTGTTGGAGAAGTAGTGGTGGGTATTTCTTGCGAGAGAGTTAGGGGTGATGGGGAGGTGAAATTTGAGCTGAATTTGTTGACCAGCAGATTTGCTATATCTTCCAGCTGAATAAAAGTGATGCCATCTGCAACTAATTCCACACATTGTTGGGTGTTGCCCTTAAGATTACAGACATAACTGAAAAATGCCTTATGTTTATCCTTAACTTTGAAGGCTATTTTTACCTCAAAGTCTGGTTTCAGAGACTTGACTAGTTCTGTAATTCACGATTCACTTGTTTAGACTAATGAGGGACTTTTTTCTCTGTTGTGCACATTTCCTCTTACTTCTTGACAGGATTTTCTATTTTTTATTGTACAGCCTGTTAATACCAGGGGTCCACCAGGGTGGTTTGTTTTTGTGGTTTGACCTGGGTTTATTTCAGCCTGGTACTACTGTTTCTGTGCAGTTGTTTATAAGGTCATACAGGGCTTTTGCGTATGCCTCTGAATATGTTTCTTTGTTTTCTAGATTTGGGGTAGCTTGGAAACTAGCTATGTTGTTCCTTAAAAGAGAGTAATTTACCTTAGAGAAATACTTAAAGTTTTTGAAGTTAGGTGCGGGACTAATTTTACATTTATTTCAATGGAGACCACTTTGTGATCTGATCTTACCAATGAGGACATCGCACTAGGGGGGTGCAGCACTCTCATATATTTGGGAATACCAGATCTAGGATGTTTGTTCCTTTTTTGGGAGTACAGACTAGCTGCTCCAGGGCATTTGAATTTACAGAGTCAAGAAATCATTGGGCCTGCATGTTAATGGTAATGTATGCATACCAATTAATTAAAGAGTAGTTAGAATCACCTATGAGTATGGTATTAGGCTGGATGGTGAGTGATTCTAGTAACTTCAGGTATGATGTATGGATTTCCTGGCTAGTGGTGAGGGACCTGTAGCATGCAAAGATATGGTAATGGATTTTTCCCATGGTTAGTTGGACATGAAGTAGCTCAAGCATGTCATATAGTTTGACCAACTTTGAGGTGTGCTTATAGGTTCATAGGTTCATAGGTAGGTACTAGGCTATCGGCCCAAGGGCCTACATAAGCCTAGCCAGCAAGGTTCCATAGCTTATGCCACCCAAGAAAGTTATTTTCCTGTGCCACTGTCCAGCAAAGACACAGAAGTGATCCCCGGGGTGTATTTCCTATTTCCAATCTACTCATCAAGATTTTTCTTGGAGTGCTAATGAAGAACTTTGCTTGACATAGATGGGTAGCTTGTTCCACAGTATAGGAAGTCTCTGGGACAGGAATTTATCCTTCCAGCATGTCCTGTTTATTGTGGTGACAAGGTTTAGGTCCCTAGAGTGTGTAGCTTGGAGGGTTTGGGATTTCTTTAGGTGTACATGTCCAACAGCTCTGGGTTTGTCATAGCTTTATATGTTAAGCAGAGATCACCTTGGAGTAGGCGATATGCTATGAAGTAAAGCTGGAGTTTTTTGAGGCAGTCAGTGTAGGGCATTTGTTTGAGGCCAGTAATCCTCTTTGTGAGGTACTTCTGTGGCCTTTCCAGCTACTGCAGATGTCTTGTGAGGTATATTCCAAAAGGGGCATTGTACTCTATAATAGGTTAATGAGTGATGAGTAGAGGGGAACAATGACCTTGTTTTCCTGGATGAGAACACTTTTATGATGAGGTGTGCCACGTAGAAGGACTTCCTGACTACTGTGGCGATGTGACTATCAAAGGAGAGACTACTGTCCACCTGGGTCCCAAGGTCTCTTATCACGCATTCGGTGTTAAGTAGATTCCTGCCTATGTGGTAGTTCATGGGTACAGAGTTTTTACCAAAGGGGATGACACTGCACTTTTTGGCATTGAGCTTGAGGCCATGGCTCTGACACCAGGCATCTGTCTCAGTGAGGCCCTTCTGTAGGATGTCCACATCATTTGGGGACTTGACTATGGCTCCTAGTTTGCAGTCATCTGCGAACTTCATTAGCCAGAGGGCTTTTTTGTTAGCCTGTACTTCAGAGAAGTAGATACCAAACAGGAGAGGTCCCAGGACGGAACTCTGTGGTACTCCACTTGTCACTGCTTTGAAGTCAGATTTGGAGTCTGCAACTTTTACAGTGTGGGTTCTGTCAGTGAGCCAGTTGGCAACCACCTTGTGATTTAGGGATTTATACCTAGTTTAGTGAGTTTAGCTATAATTCCAGAATGGGGGATGGTGTCGAAAGCCACCTTTATCCTTTATGTAGATAGATACACCTCCACCTTTTGCTCTTTCATGTTCAGTGGATTGGCAGAATGTATGAAAAACATTCTAGCGATGCACTGCCAGAGTGTTTTCCATGGCTTTGGACCATGTTTCACTAACTGCACAGATATCAGCATCCTCCAGAGTGAAGAGAGCTTCCAGGGAGTGCAGTTTCTTGTTGAGACTGCTAGCATTGAGCACTGACACCTTTTGCTTGTCCTGAGTAACTTTTGTTATGTCAGAAGGTTTGTCTGTTTGGCAGTGCCTAAAAAGGCACTACAGAGATGGATAATGTTTTGGCCAATATTCAAAAGCCTAGTGGTGACAGGTGAAGACCATGCCTGGCAAAGCAGTGTGGCCTGTCAACCATGTCTTCCCAAGCTGACAAGTACTGGACCCCTTTGGAATGGTACCAGTAGCTAAGCCAGCTGTTAAACTCGATCATTTTCTGCTGGCATTGTGGCATCATCTTGGAGATGGTAGAATGCTGCTCAGTGCTAGACTCATACCTGCCTGTGATACATATTCTGAGAGCTCAATCGTGTCTCTCTTCATATAGTCCAAGGAGGTATGTCTCAGATCATTCATGCCCACATGGACTATGACTAAGTCATACTGGTACTTAGGGCTAAAAGACCTGAATGCTTCTATGATCTGGTGAATCCTGGCCCCTGACAGGCAACTAACTGTAACCTTCCCCTTATCCAGCCTTGTAAGAGGCACATAAGTGTGTTTTACAATGGAGTCTCCTATGACCAAAATATTGGGTTATGGAGGGTTTCGCCTTATGGGCTTGGTAATTGAGACCCAATAAGATGTGGTTTTATGTGTTGTGTTGGGAATTGTCTTGCTTGTGTGCATGCGGAGTTTCTGAGGACTGCATCTGAGAGGACTTTGAGGTTTGAGTAAGTTACATGTGAACACTTCCACATATGTGACTCTATGTTTGTGGTCCTTTACAGGTGTGGTGAGTGATGTGTGTGAGTCACTAACAACCTGTTTCTTGCTTTTTGTGTCTGTATGTGAGAGTCTAGCCTCCAGTGTCAATATGTAACTACATCTCTCACATACTAGCAGCAAAGAAAAATATGGTAGCAGTTGTACGAAGTATAGCTCCAGACCACATAAAATAAACCAAGGACTTTAATATTCGGTAAGTGCTTTCACCACTGTCCGTGGCTTCTTCAGACCATATACAAAGCTTTATTGCATTATATTGGTTGTATAGTATTGTGTATTGGTTGTTTGCCTGTTTCTTGTCTCTCACATACTACATTTATCTGTTCAAGAATTAAGTGATTGTCAGTGTACATAAGGTAATAGTTACATTGTCTCAGGATGCCTATATCCACCACGCTGGATGCAGAGATAGCAGGAAAGTTCCCACCCATGGTTGCAGGTCCTAATGTGTACTTGAAAGGATGGGAGTGGTGTAATCTGCAGCTAACCTAACCAGTGATGTTGCCCAGCACCAAACCAAATGGTCTCTGAACAGCAATAGTTCTGAGTTCTGGCTCCTATGATAAGGTAAGGTAGACCTACATAGTCTTAACTAAATGCGTAAATGCTACTCACCATGCAAACAAGTTGCCCAGTGAGTAATGCAGGATGGAGGTAAAGTCCTGAGGTGGATTTTATAGGGAAATTTCAACTTCTGGTGATTGCATGTATACAAGCCACCAGTAATCTCTGCTAGACAAAGAGCAGCTTCTCGCAAATGAGAGACTTACATACAATCAGAAAAAAGCTAAATTTACTCTAACTGTGCCCTAAGGCTAATCAGGTAAGCACACAATAAGCTTTCCACCAGCAATTCCCAGCTCGGATAGGTGAAATCAGTCCTTTCTTGCCACAAGAGTACAGATTTTTACCTTCTTCATGTAAAATGACTGGTTTAGAGCCCAAGTGTTAATTTTTCTGTTTTTAATATTAAAATAATCCTTTTCTTTGTCACCAAATAGTATGAAATCTTTAACATTCATCTTAGCTTTCAACAGCTCAGGCAGCTGTGACATCATTTTAACATCACATTACATCAATAACTAATTTGTGAGATCTACCATAACAGAAAGGGTATGATAAAAACAGAAAAAAAAATAGGTTTTCACAGGAATAGTGACTACTAATTCATGTTCAAAAATCTAAATGATTTAAAAAATCCACTTAAGTTATGAGAAATGAAACAATACCATACCTGAAGGTCAGTCACATGTGAACATGTCCTCAGTTTCTATTAATTTTATTTGATAACCAAGCAGCATACAAGACATGACAAAAACAATATAAGACTCTTAAGGTGCAAATTATACTGACAATATGTAACAGAGATTAACATAACTTATAGCTCAAACAAAACAACAGTCGTAATGTGACAACAGAAGTCAAGCATGCACAGACACACATATGCATTCACACACATATATATAATATAAACAGTGGATATAAAAAGTTTACACACCCCTGTTAACATACCAGGTTTTTGTGATATAAAAAAAATGAGACCACAATAAATAATTTCAAAACTTTTCCCACCTTTAATGTGACCTATAACCTGTACAATTCAACTGAAAAACAAACAAATCTGTTGGGAAAAAAATATATAAAATAAAAAATGTACAATACACTGGCTGATTTATTCTCCTCATGTTTCGAAACTTTCACTACATTATGGTCTTGTGAGGTCAGTAGATATGTGTGAAGTCTCACGACTCGTAGATCTATACATGTAATCAATTTCAAGGAGGCCCATCAATCCTTCGGGATGTGGAATATATAATCTTAGTATGCACTGATTTTTATAAATCATTTGGTGGCGATGGAACATCCTTCTTGTTTTCCTAACTAATCTATCCAACACATTTTGGGGCCAGTAAATAACTCCAAAACTGTAAATTAGGATAGGAAGAACAAATTGGTTTATAGCTTAGATTTTGTTCCTAGATGTCAACGCTGTTTTCAGGATTAATTCAAGTCTTCTAAAGTACTCCTTACTAAGTTTTATTCACATTTGTTCATGTTTTATTGTTGATCCTTCATCAATTCCAAAGTATTTATACACTCCCTCTTGCTTAAGTTCTTTTATATCACATTCTTGTCCCAAACTGATGTTTTCTTGGTGCTGCGGTTTTCCTGGTTTAAAGATCGCTTTTGCCGTTTATCAAGACCAAATGGCAGTCCTATATCATCTGAAAAAGTTTTGACAACTTGCAAGTTTTACTTTCAGTTCGTCATCTGATTAGCTATACAGTTTCAAGTCATTGACAAAGAGAAGATGAGAAGTCTTTACACATTGTTGTTTTCTAGGAGCCAATTTATAGCTATGGCCTAAGCTGTTAAGCAGACAGCTTAATTAGTTAAGGGCAAGGCAGAATTGCAGCAGTGGCAGAGAGTCACCCTGGAATACCCGCCTTTGAATTTTTATCCCTGGAATAATAATGTGTCCTTTATCATGGCTAATTGCAAAGTGGTCTGCCACTGTTTCCTGGTCACTGTAATGTAGCTGATGAGTGTAGGGTGTATCTTATACATTTTTAAGCACTCTTTTATCCATGAATGTGGGATACTATCAAATGCTTTTTTGTAGTTAATCCATGCCATACTTAAATTAATTCCCTTTTTACAGTTCTCCACTATGACTTTATTTAACAGCAAATGATCCTTTGTTCCGTACGACTTTCTTTTATTTCCCTTTTGTTCTACTGCCATAATTGAGTTTTCTTGTAAATGACTATATAATCTGTCCAGTTCCAGTGTATAGTTTATATGTCATCGGAAGGCAAGTTATTAGCTTATAGTTTTTAGGGTAGCTTGCAGGTTAGCTGTTATGTGGGAGCATTGTTTTTCCTGTTGTTAGCCAGGCTGGTGTCTGTTCGGGGTGCACATATAATTAGTTCTTACTCATGGCTAAATCTTCATGCAAAGATGTTAATACTTTTAACCAGAAGTTAGGTACTGCATCTGGGCCTGGGGTTTTCCAGCTAGAGGCTTTTCTTAACTTTTTTTCAATCTCTCTGCCTTCATCCTATTTCATATCCTGTACCTTTAAACTTCTTATTCTTTCTTTAACTTCTTTTATCCATTTAGCATCTTTGTTATGTTCTACAGAATCTTCACAGATACTTATCTATTTCTTCTTTTTTTGGTGGTCTTTCAATTCCTTTCACCTTGTTTCCCAATTCTCTATAAAACTTTTTGGGGTCATCAATAAATTTCTTATTTTGTACTTTTCCTTGGAATTTATTTGCATATCTTCTAAGCTTTCTGCCTGTGCTGAGATTTTTAGTTTGTTATTTGCAATAGTGCATGATAGATCCTGATCTGTTCTAATACTGAACTTTGCTTTCATCACATCTATCTTTCTAAGTATTTTTGTTGATCTGTTCCCTTTTCTATACTCTTCTTACCTGCTTTATAGTTTTCTCTATTCAATACTTCCATGATGGTATTTGATTTCTCCCCTTCCTTTCCCCTCACTATCCTGTGTTCTTGTGGTAGAATTTTATCTGTTTTTAATTTAGCTGCACAGTAATATATCCTGTTTACTTCTGTTATATTGCATGGATCTCTATGGGCAGTCCTAATTACTGTGTTCATTTGTTTTATCAAACTTCTTATTTTCTGGGTTTTATTAACCTTCTGCAGTCTATTTCTTTCAGTGATTTTAATATGTCTATCAATCTCTATTAAATCAAGCAACTCTTCTCTTAGCTCATTTTCTTCTAAACTGAGGGTACTTTTTTTGTTTTCCATTTCCTGTGGGCATTTTATAGAAATTTCTATTGCATCTTCCTGTGGCACATCCTCTTCATTTTCATCCTGTGCCACCCATTGCTCTGTCATATGAGAACTCACTGGCCTATCACTCCTCAACATTGACTGTGTCAGAGTTTCCACAGTTTCCTGTTCCTTCCCTTGCTGTCCAGCTTCAGGTGAATTCTCTCCCCTATAGGGCATACTGACATGCACCAATATAAATCCCTGCACTCTTTCAGAACATTTTCTACTTCCCCTGAAGTTATCAATAAAGATGTAACTAAGTGTACTGGCATCTTTGTAATTTCAGTGTCAAAAAGGCATTTTCCCTAACACTTTATGTCTCATTGTCTGGATGTTAGCCAATCTTTGCTTATCCATTCTATTATTTACCTTCATTTGGTAATTCCTGTAAAATGTTCCCTTTGCAAGCACATTATCCAGTTTCACGTGTCTAATTAAGTTGAGGATTTCCTCCTGTTTCCATGTGCTGCATTTTTCCTACTCACATGAAGAAATCTCTGAACACCCTCCATTCCAGTTTAGCCAACAAAAAATAGAAAAACACTCCAACAACTATTACTCACATCCTGACATTCTCACTGCTTTAATCCATTCCTCAGCTCAACCACATTTTCCCTGTCTAATTGCTCATTGTTGAACAGAACCACCATCTCTTCGTTTCCCTTTCCAACAGTTCCCTTCTACCTAACCAAATCCCCATTACTTCAATTTTTGTATCTTCTGAATCTCTTGCAGCAGTATTATATTTGCCTCCTTGGTTTAGTCTAGGCATGATTTTCTGATATGTGGTTATTTATACCAGGAAGCCAAACAACCAGCACTCACAGCCAAGCAAAAAGTCCTTTATTTATTCAAGAAATTTTAAAGCAAAAGACAACTTTTGCAATTACCCATTAGCTTCATCAGATTACCTTAAAGAAAAATATTTGCCTTCTGGTTTAAATAACTTAACAGCACCTCACATAACTAGCATATGATCAAACATCGTAAAGGTCACAAATGTAAGATGATAAACATAAGCAAAATGTGAATGCAAAGTAAAATTAATTACATATTTTTACCAAGTAAATAAGAATGCAAATTGATTCATCCATCCTTGCACTGAGCCAATGAACTACTCCCATATGCAATATAATTCAAAACCTCTGTATTTAACGTGGCAGGCATTCCAAGTGATGCTGTTTCTGTATCATAGAACAGACTTTGATTTCTGGATGGTTTAGGCTGCTAGGCAGTGAGATAGTTCTTGCAGTACCTTTAGTTTGGGACACATGGCTGAAGTGAAATTCAGCTGCAGAGACATATAGCTGTTGCAAATCCACCATGTGCACAGAAAAGCATGTAGCACCATCCCCACAGCTTCAATAACCAGATGCACAGGGAGGATGTAATGTCCATGGCCCTCAAGCCACCTAGATATAGCAGACAGTATGAAAGGTATCATCAGCAGGATGCCTAGTAGGCATGTCAGCAGCAGCAGTGACAATGCAGTGTGCAGTGGGCAATGCCTTTATTAATGGTGTGTGTGGACTGTTACCCCCCCCCCCCGCAGTGTCTAGGTAGCATTGCTTAAAATATTTATATTGGAGGATAAATGCGGCCACAGCAGCAGCATGCTGGATTTCCCCCATGCTGTAACACACTTCCCCACATTGTAGGTACATAAGCACATATTGTACACCAGTCATAACACACATCACTTCCTTGCTACACACTCTTGGCTATTGAAGCTGATAGGATTCCACTGCATGCTTCACTGTGCCTGCTTTGCTTTTATTACAGCCTTGTGTCTCTGCAGCAGCTGTATTTCACTTCACCTATGTCTCCCCAACCACGGGGTCTACAAGAAAATGTCTCACCACCTAGCAGCCTGAAACCATTTCTTAATATTGGAAGACAACAGATGGTTCTAACTATCTAAGTTAACTGAACTTAAAATAAGCAAAAATATAACTAACTTGCAGAAGTAGCAATCTATCAATTAGTAACATGAGCCCAAATTAAGCTACTGGAATACATAAAAAACTGACACTACAGAAAAAGTAAATTAAGAATCATTGGTTTGCTCCATAGCTCTGAGAAATAGAGCCTTTAATATTATCCGACTAATCCAAGTTTAAATTAGCTGTCTTGGCTGTAGATGATTCAATTGGGAAAGTTGAAACAATGAAGGGCAGAGCTAATCATTTCTCTTAAGGTGGAAGGGAAGTGGTCTTTTGCCTGCCTGGCAACATGTACTCAACTCAGGCACCATAGGAGACACCAGGGACTCATCTAAAACATTTGCCTCAAAGGGCGAGTGGATCATCTGTATGATAACATCACTCATTGAAGTAACCGATAGCTGTCTGCACTATCCTTTTCATGCCCAACTCCAGAGGAGGTACTGGATACGTGCAGGGAACTGGTAGGTCTGAGTTAAAACCCTCACTGATCCCACAAGGGATTTCAATTGTACCCTTAAGTGAATGAATGGGTTATAGGGTTGTTGTCCCATAAGGAACAAAATGGGCAATTATAGTGACTAGGAGGAGGTTTTGTACTTAGCTGTTGGGTGGGCTCCAAAAAAGTTTAAAATTACCTCATCACTTGAGCAGTAATATCTAAAATGCTCATTCCACTCATAAAATATGTACAAATGGAACAGTCCATGCACTGTATAGTTGTAAGAATGGCTGTAGCCTTAAGGGGATGGCATGTTACATAGTCTTGCCTCCATTGTTTTCAAGATGCAATAAACACATCACACTAGGATATCACTGCAGCCTCTATATCATTACTCCACCATTAAAACAATGTTTGTAAATGAATACCGCATGGTGTTAGTATGATAAATGGAACCACTGGCCACATAAATGTATCTATAAAAGGATTATTTCTGCTGTGATATGAAAATAACATCATAGCCATGAGTAACAAATTCACATGTCTCATTTTTCTATTTCACATTAATTTTTGCATTTTGCCAGTAAACTTGTATTTTCACAGTTTGCTCTGGTTAAATCCATGTGCTACCAATTTATTTCTATTTAAGCATTTAATTCATTGCAAAATAACACTGTCTGCCATGTTGTAAGCCAATTTGTTAGAAAACTGAAAGCTATAAAGGTGATCCTTGACTATAAGAATCTTGAAATTAGAATACCACATAAATTTAGAGTAAGTGTAAATTCTCATAAAGTTAAAATAAAGCATTACATGTTGTTGGGCTGATTTAAAAAAAAAATATTATTATACTTTCACACTCTAAATTGACAAATTATTGACATCATATGTTTGACTTCTCCTAGAGTATACCTCCACATTTTGGGCATAAAATAAATGTGACCTAATTGTGTTGTAGAGTTTTCATAGAAAATCTGCTAGAGAGATCATTGATTGCAATAATCTATCATATAGACATGCCATCTTAAATATTCTGGATTATACTTAGTTACTGATGGCTGAAATGCAAGTTGATTTTAACTTATAATTCCCAACACGATAAAGAAGTGACAGTAATATTTAATATAGATCTTCTTCAGCCTAAGGCAGTTTCTAGGGATTGTTAGGTCACATATTAACTGAACAAATACAGAATTACTTTTAGAACTTGATTTATTTCTCAGCATAGGTGTAGCTATGGCACTCCCCTTTAAAAAAAGGTTCCCGACCATGAAGTGCTAATCATTTCACTTCAAATAAAAAATAATTTCCTTTCCTTTTGAAACTGTAGCAAGCAGCTGCTACAATTTATGCCACCTACACACAGAGTGCTAAGTGCGTCAGTTCTGACCACAATTACAATACCAGCACTTGAATGCTGGTAGTGCACTACAATGGCTAACTGTGTCTCTTTAGTAATTTGCACCCAGAATGGCTGCCCCCTTTCACCCCACACTACTTATGCTATTGTTTCCCAGTCACTACCCAAATTATGGAATACATTGCCATAATGGATTAGACAAAGTAAATCAATTGTTTGATTTACAAATAATTAGACACTTGAATGGGATCTGTAGTGTATTTAAGGAATCTGGAATTTGCATTTTAAATAGACCATTGGACCCAAGCACATATCTACATGGTGAAGGAGAGGAAGCCATGAAAACATTTTTTATTTTATTTTATTTTATTTTATCTAATTTTTATCTTTGTTTACTGGAGTAGTGCACTGATCAAGACTGACCATTTTCAGGCACAGCCCAGAAGAAAATATCACATTGAAACTAAGAGTGCAGGATGCATTAGAGAGAAAGAGACAGTGTAGTTTACAGCAAGCAGTTATGGAGTTTATATTCTTGAGGAGGATGAAATTAAACATAAGGTACTTACGTATTATCGCAACCACATTGCAAATCCCTCGCAACCAGGTTCCAAATCGGTCATAATTGTGGAAATCAAGGACAAACGAGTCATTGTTCTTACTTTCCTGAATTTGAACTGATAAGGTCACTGGATGCAATATTTTACAGTTCTGTTATTCGTAGTTGAGATGAGCTGCGCACCATGTGACCCAAAACTAGTGAGTTATGAGAATCATTTGAGAAAAAACAGTAGTTTGTGAGCTTTCTCTTTACATCCCTCACATGGTATGTTGCCCCCCAGGAGTGGTATCCTCTCTTATCTCTCTTAAGTGACAGCAAGCCATACTGTTAAAATGTTCTCATTTGTTTACACTGTCTTTTCACCCCTTTTTGCATGGTTTCAGAATCATCAACCTATAAGACATTACCGGGGAAGGAAATAGCTACAAAATGTCATCGGGTAAAAGGAGTACGTTTATTGGGTGTCAATGTATGTGTTCTGTAGTTCCAGTTTGCAGAAAAGCGGAAACAAACACACTTGCAATCATTTCATACCTACTTATTTTTCACAGTGTTTACATATCCTCAGGTTGTCCTGGCATTGGGATTCAGGGTAAGTATTCCATCTTACATTGTTTTGCTGTGTTCTGTTTGCACAGCTGGGTCCACGACCTTTAAAATGAAAGCATTTGTTGAAGGACATCATGGAAGAGGATTTTGGGGCTTGCTGCTGCTCCTGGGTGTTCAGCCAATGTAATAAAAAGCTGCTTGGTAGCTTTCCCAACACCTACAAGGCCAGATAGAGTCGTTGGGCCATAACTTCAAGAATTCAGACACATTTGCAATGTGGTTGCGATAATACGTAAGTACCAAACATAAATTGTTGATTTACATCAAATTAGGTGTAGAAGATAACCTCAAAGAAGAGGAGAACAAATTCTACCAGAAAGAAATTAAAGAATATTGTGAACTGAAGATAAGCATGCAGTTTTCCGACATTTGTTCTTCAGAAGAAATTATAACAAAACTAAAACTATCGATGATCACATGGTGAGTTAAAGAGTTGAGCAAATGAAAATGAATTTGGAGAGTAACGTGATTCATTAAAGACAGAATAGTTTTTCATATTGAAAGTGATCGTGTAAGAAGTAGATTGTTGAGAGAATGGACTTTCAATAAATCTCTGACCATGTATAGAGCAATCAGCATTTCTAGCCTGGAATTAAAATGGTTATTTGAAGAGGTAGAAGCATGCAAAGTTAAAACTTTGACTAAAACAACTTGAGAATGAAGCAGTGTGCAAATGTCCACAACAACAAGTGCAGCAAACTGCCCAAGATGTCAGCCGGAAAACTTTGCACATCTAAAATAAAACTGTCTGTACTGATTCTGGTTATACACACAAAAAGAGGAAATGCTTTGCATTTAATTAGATTTTTAGGCAATGTGGTGACAGAAATCAAGTTCTGAGAATGCATAAAAAGTAAATAGTTTTTCATATATATTGCATGATGTTTATACTGAAAATTAGAAAGCTTCTTCACTTTTTGTTGGAACAGTGCACATGCAAGGATGGAATTCAGCACATATTGGCACAAACTAATGCTATGCTAAAGGCAATTTCTAGACTGAAATGCTTATTATCAATGGCAAAAAGTACCAAATTTAAGCTAGACACTGGTACTGAACATACATTTTGACAGAATACATATTTAAACACTGAATTTATGAGTCAAAGTAAGAGAATCAACTTCTACTGTATTCTCATATTCATGGCATAAAGTGAAGCCTGTTAGTTAGAGGGTCCTTCATGTCTGTTTGGAGGTGGCATAGCTAGTAAATCTGTGCCAGCCTTTCCTAGGTGTGTGTGTGTGTGTGTGTGTGTGTGTGTGTGTGTGTGTGTGTGTGTGTGTGTGTGTGTGTCTGTGTGTGTGTGTGTGTGTGTGTGTGTGTGTGTGTTTGTGTGCGTGTGAAAATCAGGCATTCCCCATTACTGTCTGTAATGGAAACTGTTAGGGAAGTATTACAGGATGGACATGAACACTATCTTACCCTAAATGATTTCCTTTTATCTGACTATAGATTTACATGGTAGCAGGCTGTTTTTGTCAGAATATACAGTTTAAGGATGACTTTATGTAAAAACAAATACATTTTTGCTTAATTGGTTAAACAATTGTGCTTTATTACATTTACATATTACAGCACAGTAAAGGCATATTCAGGATACAGGATGCATGCATCCACAATGAATGAATGTTATGTACTTACCATAATGACAGAGTCTTCATTCCATTCCATCTGATATGATCCTCAAGCCACTCATTGGATCTAATCCAGCAGAATTAGTACTCCAGCCTTGACCCCCTTTAAGAGATCATCCTTCCCATCATGCATCTGTCCCCTTAGCTCAGATCAGGTTTGATGCCTTGAGACTCAAGCGTTATTAATCTGTGCAGCCTTGGACCCATAGAAGAGGAACTGCTGATCCTTCAGACCTTGCAGAAAGGTAGTGGAAGGAGAGAGGGTTGTTGTATCACAGAAATTGAAATGAAAGGATCTATCATTATGGTAACTATATAACGTTTATATCCTATTTATTCAGTCTGTCGGATCCGACATAGGTTCATAGTTTCATACTAGGCTATCTGCCCTAGGGCATTTACAAGCCTAGCCAGAGTGTGTTTGGCTTTCGCCACCCATTTTAAAATGAATTTTGCTATGCCCTTTTTCGAGGTTAGTATACTGTGTATCTGTCTAACAGTGACACAGAAGTGATACCCGCAGTAAATCTACGATCTCCCATCCACTCATCAAGATTCCTCTTGAAGAGAGTCAATGAGGGACTCTGCCTAACCTGGACTGGGATTTTATTCCAGAGTGAAGGGAGCCTCTGGGTTATGAATCTGTCCCTCCAGCATGTCCTATTTATTTCAGTGCTGAGGTTCAAGTCTCTCGAGCGCGTAGCTTGATGGGATTTGGATTTTCTGAGGTGCAGCATGTCCATTAATTCTGGGTTGGACATGGCTTTATACATCAGGCACAGATTGCCTCTGAGCAGGCGGTATGCCACTGAGTAGAGCTGGAGTTTCTTTAACCGGGCAGCATATGGCATCTGTTTGAGCCCTTTGATCCTCTTGGTGAGGTACTTTTGGGGTCTTTCCAGTTGCTGCAGGTGTCTGGTAAGGTACATCCCAAAAGGGGCATTGTACTCAATTATGGGCCTGATGAGGGATGAGTAAAGAGGCACGATGACCTCCCCTGATCTAGATGTGAATCCCTTCATGATTAGGTGGGCTATATAAAATGATTTTCTAACCACTTTGGCCACGTAGTTGTCGAATGAGAGATTGCTATCAACTTGGGTCCCCAGGTCCCTAATTACTTCTTCCGTACTTAATGGATTACCATCTATTTGGTAATTTGTGGGCACTTTGTTTTTGCCGAAGGGGATGACTATACACTTTTTGGCATTTAGCTTGAGGCCATGGCTCTGGCACCAGTTGTCTGTTTCTATGAGGCCCTTTTGTAGGATGCTTGTGTCAGCTGGAGAGTCGATTATGGCATCCAGTTTGCAGTCATCTGTGAACTTGGTCAGCCACAGTCCTTCCGTGTTGGCCTGTACCTCCTGAGAAATATATACCAAACAAGAGAGGTCCCAGGACTGAGCCTTGTGGGATGCCACTTGTAACTGGTTTGGAGTTTGACATGGCTCCAGCAATTCTAACCATGTGGGTTCTGTCCTTGAGCCAGTTTGCAACCCATCTAGTGACATAGGGGTTTATATTTAAGCTGGTGAGCTTATCTATAATGCCCGAGTGGGGTATTGTATTGAAGGCTTTTGCGAGGTCCAGGTAGGCTGTGTGGACCACCTTCCCCTCGCCAATGGCCATGGTGACTGTTTCAAAGAAATCGACAATGTTTAAGAGACAAGATCTGCCCTTAACAAAGCCGAACTGGGTAGGATCCAGTGTCTGAAGGTCCCCAATATCTTTATTTATGAGGTCCATGATGATCCTTTCCATAGCTTTGCAGACCAAGCTAGTCAGGCTTATGGGGCGATAGTTTCCAGGATCCGTTGAGGCACCACCTTTGTGGAGAGGGACCACTGTTGCTGTACGCCACTCTTTGGGTACATATCCTGTAGTAAGGCTGAGATTGAACAGTAGTTTTATGTTTGGGTTTAGTTCTTCTTGGAGTTCATGTAGGACGCAGCCCGGGACACCATCTAGTCCCATTGATGCTGTGTTTTTTGCTTTGGAGAGGGCGGCTCTCACCTGAGCATCTGAGATGTCAGGGGGGCAGCACTCTGCTGGTATAGATATGTGCCCTTTTGGTGGGGAAGGGGGGGAGAAGTTTGCGCTGAACCTGTCAGCTAGGATGTTGGCAATGTCTGTGGGTTTGGTGTATTTTTTGTCATTTTGGACTAATTCTGAGCATATCTGGGAATTCCCACCCAGGTTTCTAACATAACTAAAGAAAGCCTTGTGATTATCTTTAGTGTCCTGTGCAATTATTCTCTCGAAGCTGGCCTTAGATGATTTTATGAGTGCCCGTAATCCCATGCTATGTAAATCCCAGGTGGTTTCAGGACAGAAGACTCTCCAGGATGGAAGCACTGAAGGATGTCCTAACCCTGGACGTATAATCCAACTTGTAGTGCTTAATAAAAGTATGCACTGAAGACCAGATGACAGCCTCACATATATCATCCAGAGAGTAGGTTCTGAAGAAGGTTGTGGAAGTTGCCATGGATCTAGAAGAATGAGCTTTTGGTTTAAAATACAGCGGTTTGTTGTAGGATGTATAGTGGAAAGAGATGCAATCAGATAACCATCTTGAAAAACATAATTTGAATACCTTTTCCCCCAACTTATTCTGAGTAAATGAAACAAAAAGCATGTTGCTCATCTTCTGACTGAATCTGTTCTGAGAAGGTACAAATGTAGTTGACTATGCATGTCTAGTTTATGCTAGTACTTTCCTTTGTTTTTATAATTAGGAAAAAAAGCAGGTAAATGAATGGGCTACAAATATTTGTCTCAGAAGCAACCAATTAAATAAAGGACGGGTTAGTTTTAGAGTTACCCTGTCTTTGTGGGAAATGAGATAAGGGGGAAGTGTGGACAGAGCATGAAGCTCAGAAATTCTTCTTGCTGAGATGATTGCTACTAGAAAAACAGTTTTCCAAGACAAGTTCTTAAGGTCTGTTGAACTTGCGGTCTTGAATGGATGTTTGGTCAGAGCTTCTAAAATAAAATTCAAATCCTATCAAGGAACTAGATCTTTAACAGGTGGTTATAGTAGGAAGGTGCTTTTAAGAAATGCTTTGCAAAGTTTGTGAAATACTAAGGATCGATCCTGAAAACCAGTGTGAAAGCTCAAAATAGCTACTAACTGAACTTTGATGGTGGAGAAGTTGCAAACTGAGTGGAACATAGATGTGAGAAATTGCAGTATGTCTAGTATAGATGCTGAAAAGGGATCCATGTCCTGTGAACAAGCCCAGAGCACAAATTGGTTCAATTTCCTGTGAGATGCTGTTAGAATTCTAACCACTTCTTTAGGAACATAATCATCCCTTGCCATCACTGAAATTAGTGAAATCAAGCAGTTAGTTTCAGACTTTGAAGGTCCAGGTGAGGCTCCCTAGATGGGTGAGAGATCAGATAATGAACTGGATTTAGGAACTAGGGAGGTTCCTTCAAATGGAGCTTCAGTAGAGGAAACCAAATCTGTCTAAAGGGGGGCCATGAGGATGATTTTTGCCTTGCACCGCAGAGCTTTCTGCAAAAATCTAGACATTAGTGTAAGGGGTGGATATTCCAGAAGGCAAATGCTGAGACAAAGCAATGCAGGTAAAATAACTGCTACATTTTGTGTTGTGCTTGGTGGCAGAAAGACTACAGCAGGGAGTGCCATAGTGACTGAATATATTTTGACTATCCCTGGATTGAGAGACCACTTGTATAACATTAGGAGGGTCATGCTGAGGCTGTCTGCATGGTCAGTGAGCACCCTACAAATGTGTGCTGCTGTCCAAAAATGGTAAGAAGATATCACCCATTAAAAAACCTCATAGTTTCCCAACATAAATGATTTTATCTGATTTTCCCCTTGCTGATATACCAGACATCTGTCATATTGTCTATTTAGATGGATATCACACCTGTGGAAGGCACTTCTGAAGTTCCTGCAACAGTAGGAGGCCTATACTCAAAACCAGGATATTTATGTGAAGGTTGGCCTCACTGGATCCAAAGATCTTGAACTATTCTCCCTTTGTAATGTCCCTTACCCAATATAGTATGCATCTGTGGTTACCTTTGCTATTAGAGCTGGGGTTTGAAAGGGTTTGATTATGCAAAACAATGGTGTTTGCAACCACCATAGAAGATATTTCCTGAATGACTGTGTGACAATTATGGTTTTGGAAACAGAATGACAGCTCTGTGATCAATATGTTTGGATGGGCCATTGTAAGATTGTCATGTGATCAAGAGCAAATGTTCCCATCAGTATTAAAAAAGCCATTAGGCCTTAGACCCTGAGAACTAATCATGTGGTAGGGTGATTGTTGAATAAGAGACTTTCCATTGCAGATCGGAAGGTCTGAACTTTTTCCTGAGAAAGAGAGACAGTGGAAAGTGTAGTATCCAAGAGACATCCCAAGAAGACTAGATGCTGAATGGGACTTAAGTTGGATGTCTATAGGTCCACACGTATGACCAGAAAGTTGTATAGTTGAAGAAGATAATTCCTGGTCTGCTGAAAAGACTCCATTGAGGCAAAAGCCAGAAACCAGTCATTCTAATATGGGAAATTCATGTATCCATGAAGTTGTAGGTGAGCTTCTATGACTGCCCATGCATTTGATGATCACCCTGGGGGCTATGACTGAGTTGTGAATTGGTAATGACTGCCCTCTGATTGGAAGCATAAATATCTCCTGGACTCCTTTGCTATCTTTATGTGAAGGTAAGCAACCTGAAGATTCACTGAACACATCCATTTGTTCACCTTGAGGCATGGACAAATCAACTGCACTGTCACCATTTTGAAATGGTTCTTTTTACATGTGTTTAAATAGCTGAGATCCAATATGGGCCTGAGGTCTTTGGTGTTCCTTGGAACCAAAAAAGAATGTGGCATAATACCCTGACCCTGTCTGGTCTAGTGGGACCTCCTGGATGGCTCTTGGTGGCTCTTTTTTCTAGAAAAGATAGTACCTCTTTGTAGTGGCTTTTGCCTGGTTGGGTGGGACACCTGGAAATGGATAGTCTAGCTGAGGGGGAATTTCCAAAAATTGAATTTAATAGCCTCTAGTTATTAAGCCTCTTACCTGATTGTCTTGTGTGATCATGAACCATGAGTCTGGATAGAGGGAGGAGATCCCATGACTGCCTCCAGAGTGGAGCAGTGGGCAGACCTTCAGGGATTCGGGGATCTCCTGTCAAAAAAGTGCTCACAATAATCATGATTCTGTGGACCTCCTCAGCCTCTGAGCCCATGTCCATTAAAGGAGCTGCCTTTGCCACAGCTGTCCCTGTCAGAAGGTGGGTCAAATTGATGCCTAGACTTATGGAAATAGAGAGAATAATGCAATTTTGGTTTCCATTATAAGGAGCTTTGAGGGGCCTTGAACTTGATTCTGCTGGCAGAAAGGGTCTTACCATCTTGCTCTCTCTTCTACATCTTCTCTTTCATCTATGGGCCAAATAAAGGTGACCCAACAAAAGGCACATTTATGAAGGATGCTTTAAAGATGTCCATAAAATCAAATAGCCACAGTCAGTCAAGGTGTCTCATTGCTATTCCAAATAAAGCTGCATTATGCATTTTGAATATGGAAAGGTTTGTCGTAGTAGACCGTGTTCTTAAGAAATAGCTTTCACTTGTTTCTGAGACCCCACTGTAAATGCATTCTTCACATTAGATAATGCCTGTAGTGTAAGATTTTTCTGGAAAATGTTCATATGAGTGGCACAGTTCATGGAATAAAGTGTGAGTGTGCCCAAAGCATACATCCACTTTCTGAGTCTATCACCCTTGATTCCTTGTTTGGGGAACAGAGTTAGGGACGAATGCATGAATGTCTACACTAGATGTACACTAAGAATAGACAGCACAAGCATAACTCCCACCTTCTTCCTTTGAATTTTAGTTTTTCTACTGAATTTTTTGCAGCCTTAAATATTGAGGGGATTCATAAAGGTTACCACAAAGTGTAGACTAAGTGCACACTTAGTATAAACCTTCTTAGTGAATAGGCAGCACAAAAAATGTGATAGGGATGTTCTTGAATACAGATCATTTGCACTTAGTGAAGGCATTCATGAATCTGGCCCTTAGAATCTTTGTATAGTTCTTTTTTACTGGCCGCTACCACAATGATGAAGACAACCAGTGGAGGTTTATACAGGAAAGGTTTATTCTTTAGAGATAGACAGAGAATCTTATCTGATTTCCCTGAGGTTTGCTTCAGATGTGTCAAGCTCATGGCATGAATTTCTGACCCCAAAGTCAGTCAATTTGTTGGCAGGACGGACAACCCAGGATATCGATTGTGCTATTCCATATGCCTCAAACAATATTTCCCCATCATGAGAGGAGGAATCTACAGGCCAAGCTCCCCTCTGATGTATTAGTTCTAATATGCCTCCAAAGGAAGGGATTATGGAGATCCTTTCGTATCCTCTAAATCAGAATCTGAGGTGATGGACTCTGACAGAGAGTCTATATGTTTCCTCTTAAATATCCTCTTCTTTGGAGGATCAGGGAATGAGTCTCCTAACTCCTCACCTGACTGTTTCTGTGCTTGGTCAGTGGATTTGACATCAATGGAGTCAGAGCAGGAAAAGACATGACTGAATATGGGGCAGACGTTGGAACTGTGGATCCACTCACTTGGGGGAAGAAATGATCCATCCCAGCACATAAAAATCCATACCTAACTCCAGTGGCTCCAAAGAGACAGTTCCTGCAGATAGATCCAAATGTCTCTTCAAAGAAAGAGATACTGCTACAGGAGGGACTCCCAAAGCTGATAGTGAAGTTTGCCCCATTGAGAGAACAAATACTGAAGAATCAAATGCAGATGTCTCCAACATTACCAGTAGTGCTGAAAGCAACAGCTCCACTGGCGGGTCAGAAAGAGTTGGCCCAACTCCTTGGATCTGAGACTCAGATGGATTTGACAATGCCAGAGACAAGTGAGTCAAAGCAGTAATTTCTGGAGCCAAAGACACATGGAATTTCAGTCTCTGGGTCACAGGATCCAGGAGGAAAAGTGGTTATGAGAAAAATGGAGCCAAGATGTGGACTAGTATGGCAGCCTGGATAGGGGCAAACTGGATGTAGCCAACCACTTTTGGAGCTGAACCTGATGGAATGACCCCCATCTCAACGTGAGTCGTAAAGAATTTCTGCATTAGGTGATCCAAATCAGCCTCAGATGTACTTCTGTAAGACCTGAAGGACTGCACTGAAAGGGCAGATGATGGTGTGGAAGGAGGACAGTCTATGTTGTCAGAATATTTTTTTAGGAGAATCCTGAATAGTAATAGTACACATAAGTTCTGGATTCAGAGGAGGACTATAGGAGGGACTTCAAACCCTATGCTCCCTGGGTCTTGGAACCTTTGAAGCCAGTGTCAGAGCCAAAGTCAAATGCTGACCTCTTATTTATTTATTTTTTATTTATTTTACATTTGTTAACCTGGTAGTGTCCAACTGGGTAAGTAGCCTGTTTTCAGCAGTGACCTGGGAAGAAAAGCTCCATAACAATGGTACAAAAAAGATTACAAAAATTTTACAAAGATTTACAAAGAATATACAAAAAGTTTAACAGTTACCTGCTATCACAATTTATAAAAAGGGAATGTAAACAGAAAACATTGCATTTCCTAAGTCTTACTGCAGACAGTAATATGAAACTCATTAGATATATAACTAAAATAAACAATTGTGGTATTTTCATTTGGTAAAAGTAAGACAAGCAGAAGATAGCAGAAAAAGAAACATTTGATTGATGGCATGAGAAACTAGCCAGGAGTATTACAGGAGCATAGCCATTGCTGAGTAAGGTATTCCTTTAGGAGTTGCTTGAAGCTATGATTATCTGTGGTTTTTAGGATATACTGGGGTATTAGGTTCTACTGTTTGGCTACTTTATAGGAGAAGAGAGAGTCACCAAAGTAATTATGGGACTTTGTAACCTTGAGTATAAGTTTATCAGGTGATCTAAGGATCCTGGGATTGGTATTTAGTTGCACTAGGTTGGAGAGTGCAGGGCAGTTTGCAGGTTTGTGGATAAAGGAGCGGGCAGTGGTGCACTGATTGAATGATAACAGACTGGGAAATTCAAGCCAGTGTAATTTTTGAAGAGCAAGGCAATGATGGGTCCTGTTGGGTATATTAGCAGCAAATGTTTTATTGTAGCAGGAATCAAGTAGATGTAAATCAGACATGTGCAACTTAGTGAAAATTTGAGAACAGTAGAGGAGAGTACATAGGAGGTGGGCTATGGCTGTGGCTAGTCTGACGTTTTGAGTAAGGTAAGGTTTGGCCCTATATATTGCACCAAGTTTGATATGAACTTTTTAAATTGTGAGTGATATGTGTTTATCAAATGTTAGGTTGCTGTATATTGTGACACCGAGTAGTTTTGTTTGGTTAACTGATTCTATTATAGTGCCATTAGTGCAGTAGATGGAGAGAGGAGGTGGGTTTGTTTTTGATTTTTTGTTGGAGAAGATCATTAACTTTGTTTTGTTTGGGTTTAGGATGACTTGAAGTTCATTTAGGTAATTTTCAATATCTAGAAACAATGTTTTCAGTTTATCCTGGAGTTAGACTATTTGTGAATATAATAAAAAGGAGAGGGCCAAGGATGGAACCCTGCGGAACCCCAACAGAGACTGGGAGCAGTGTGGAGAGTTTATTATCCCATTTAGTTGCCTGTTGTTGATTAGTAAGGTAGCTAAAGAATGGGATGAGAGGTGTAGAGCTGAGGTTGAAGGAGGTTAGAATTTTGAGTAGTAGTTGGTGGGATACCGTATCAAAAGCTTTGGAGATATCAAGGAATATAGCAAAGACTAGTTGTCCATTGTTTTTGAGGAGGTTGATGTAGTTAGTGAAACTTATGAGGACTGTAGAGGTACTGTGTTTTGGATGGAAGTCGTGCTGTGAACTAGATAAGAGGTTATTTGTAGCAAGGTGGTCTAGGATCTGCTTATGGATACATTTCTGCAAGATTTTGGCTACGGGTGAGAGAATGGCAATGGGCCGATAATTACAGAGATTATTGGATGGGCCTCCATTGCAGAGGGGGATGATATGGGATATTTTCCAGCATATGGGGACATATTGTTCTGCGATGGATCGATTGATTAGGATACATACGGGACAGGAGATGGAGCTGGCAGCAGTTTTTAAGACGTCACAAGGGAGCTGGTCAGCTGCTAAACAGGTAGGTTTTAGTTTTGATAGGAGTTTTTTGATATGAGAGGTTTGTAGAGGTTTAAAAGAGAAGTGGTTGAGTTTAGCATTAGTGGAATTAGGCACTGTAATTGGTTTATTAGATTTGTTGTTGTTTAGAAGTGAGGTGATAGTTGTGAAGAAATAGGAGTTAAATTGAGATGATAATTATTAAGCTTCTTTGGATCTAACTTCTTACTTTTTGAAGCCTTTTCTGAAGATTTATTAACTTTTTGAGGCTATGGATCCTTTAAGAATTAACTTATTCCTTCAATCTGCTTAGGTTCTTGGACCAAAGGAGGTACAGATTTCACAAGTCACAGAGAGGTCTGGAACCCCTAAACAGACAACACATAAGTTATGGAGGTCCTGAGGGGGGATGTTTTGTCCACACTTGGCATACTTTTTAAAACAAGTCTGTTTCTCTGTAGTTAACATCTAACACCAAACAATAAGCACTTGACTATCTGAAATTCAAAAGACAGGAGTCAAATCTTAAACTACACTAACTGCTATATATAAGCCAATCTCTCTCTTTCTCTTGCTCTCTCTCTCTCTCTATATATATATATATATATATCTGTGTGTGTGTGTGTGTGTGTGTGTGTGTGTGTGTGTGTGTGTGTGTATCTGTGTACACACTAATTGTGACTATAATAGAGAAGGAAATGGTGGCAAACGGCAAAGATAGGAACTAAGAATGACAATTGAAAGAAAATTTTCTCTAAGAGAAGAAAACAATAGGCCAACTGTGAAGATAAATAAAAAAAACAAATAAGAGTATCAACTTTGATAAAAAAAACTATGAATAGAAAGGTCAATAAAAATCTAAAGAGGTGAAGCTCTTATCTGCTTCAGATTGTGCGGCTAGTTGCAAAAGTAGTAAATGAGGTCTGAGCTAACTAGGGGACAGTGCATGATGAGAAGGAAGATTTCTTAAAGGGGCTTGAGGCTGGAGCACTAATTCTACTGGATCTGATCCAATGAGTGTCTCAAGGAACCACGTGTCAGATAGGAAGGACTGAAAAAATAGGATCCGGATAGTAGGAAAAATGTAAGCTTTTGTACGCATTTTTTAAAATACTTCTTATTCACATTGCATTCTAAATATAATTGATTTTGTGACTGGAAATTCAAATTAACAAAATGGAACAGCAATAGACCACTCTAGAAAGTGAGGAAGAACATTCTGCACATGAACCTTAAGACCATGGAGGCCATCAAAAGGCTTGGCCTGATTCATGGCCTGATAGAAGGGCATAGTTGGGGTAAATGAAAGTTACTCTATGCACAAACAAGAAAGAATAGAGAGGTAATGTTCCCCTTTTCTAGTCTCATAACTATGGAATGTAATGCACTTTAAATAACATATAATGAACTAGATGGATATCAGTACAAATGGACAATGCTGAAATATTTACCTTATGAAGATGCATTAATAACATATTCTTAAGCATACTAAAAGAACTAGCCCTATTCAGAAAAAAATGTTAAATCCAATCCTGCTCTTGGCTGACCAGAAGTACCAAACATCTTATGAAATGTTGAGATGTTCCATGGAAAAACTTTGAGATGCTCCATGGAAAACTTGGACAACAAATAAAACTCAAGCTAACCATCAAAACTTTAAAGAACTCAGAAACAGGACTAAACATCAAATTAAATCTGACAAAAATGCTATATTAATCCCCAAATAATAATCACCATAACCTCAGATTATTTTGGGCTTCCATAAATCAACCACTCAACACAAGCCTCACCAACAATTAATTCAAACAACCCCACAAACTTTGCCAATGCATTTAATGTTGGTAAATATTGGTGCAGCATGGGGAAGGGCAGGAGGGTTGTGACGATTTAAGATCTAGCTGTGTTAGATAGATAGATAGATAGATAGATAGATAGATAGATAGATAGATAGATAGATAGATATGGTTCAGCTCTATAGAGAAAGCCATGATTTTGTTGTTTTTTTAACTACATGACCTATGTGGACGTCAAATTCTAGGGCTTCATGTATATGAGCTTCTAGTACTTTGGTATAGGTGACAAATTGCATTTTGGTGGTGTTAAAGAAGGTAACAGAGAAGGATGATTTTTATTTTTATTTTTTATTGGTAGGTGTTTTAGAGTGAAGAGAAGTAATTTTGAATTGTAGGAGTTGAGAAATAGCTGGTTGGAGGTCAGCCAGTCTTCTATGTGAACAAAGATTTTTGAGTCAGCTGTTGTAGGGATTCAAGTTTTTTGCTGAGCAGATGATGGTTGAATCATTACTGTACTGTTCTAGGATGGTATTCCTGTTTGTCAGGATGAGGTCATTGACAAAGATGGTCTACAAGACCAAGTATGGATCCCTGTAGAACCCCAACCAGTATGGGGAGAAATGGTGCAATGTCAGGCAGCCATTTAACTGTCTGATTACAATTAACAAGGTAGCTTGAAAACCAGGAGAGTGAGGGGTCACAAGTCCTAGGTCAAAGATCTTTTGTAAGAAAACAGTGTGGGAGACAGTATCAATGAATTTAGAGAGATTAGGAAAGACAGATGATGCTCGGTTGACTTCATCTCTGTTTCTGTTGATTGTATTAATGAAGCTAAGGAGAGCCATGGAGGTGCTATGATGGGGGCAGAAACATGCTGTAAGGAAAAGAAAGGTGTTTTTTTGGGTGATATAGTGAAGCAATTGGGACTGAACAAAATTTTCAAGTGTCTTGGGTAGAGCGGAGTGAATGGTACTGGGCCTATAATTAATGAACTCATTTGACTGACCATCTTTACAGATGGGGAGGTGTGGCATTTTTTCCATAGGCCCAATGTATAAGATTCATTGATAAAGCATTAAATCAGTATAGAGACAGGGCAGAATAATGCTTCTGCTGCTCGTTTTAGATATTCTCCTGGTAGGTTGTCAGGTGCTAGGGAAGTGGGATTTAGTTTTAATGGAAGTTTTTTAATGGCAGAGGTAGGGACTGATTGGAGGGATAAGGAGATTGGTGATCTTAGAGGTTGGAATTTGCTGCAGGTATTGTTTTGGTTGCTGCTATTGAGCAAGGATGAAACTGAACTAATACAGTTATAGTTAAACAATTTAGCTAAACAAGTTTAAACAGTGCTACAAGGTCGCAAAGTTTGGCGCCACCCCTCCAGATCACACCACTGTCTAGCACTCAGATACCTGCAATGATTCCAACTATCCCACCAACTCATGTACTCTCACTTCCCTACTGTCCATAAGCTACTATGTAAACCAAATGACTGTGCATCCATAACAAACTTAAAACAATCTTGCCACCCAAACAGGCTCTGCTCTCCTCTGACAAAATCTTATTACAATTATCCAAACCTAACAGCCTGACTTGTTGCTCCCTGTACTCTCATGTAGTGTCCAAAATCTGTAACTCAATCCCCCTAACAGTTAGACAAGACTCATCACTGAAATCTTTCAAGCTTTAACTAAAAACACACCTACTCAACTTATGGCACTGCAAATGCTCCCCACACACATGGGCACTGAGAGCCCCCCTCCCCCAAGTTTCAACAGACTGCCCAATATGCTCCGAAACTGCCACCAGAGTAGCAAGTACACAGAAACATTTGCAATGGCATTTCAAAGGTAACCTCAAGGTCAGGTGGGAAAAGACAGTTTGACTGATTGTCTTTTACTGGCTGCTCGAGCTCGCAGTTACCATGGAAAAGCCTATGTGAGTGTTTCAGAGGCATAATGATCAACTTTTTTTCATCAAGAATTTTGGACAAAGCCAAAAATAACAGAAGAATGAAGGGTCAAAGCCAAGGACAATTTTAAATACTTATTCATTTAAAATTTTTAATAGAACAGGTTTTGTGTTTTTGCATCAATATGCATTTTCTAGAATTATGAAACTTTAATGTTTAGTATTAATGACTTACTGTAATCCTTTACATTTCTCTCAAGTTTTGCTTAAGAATTCTGGACAAGAGCAAAAACAATGGGGGCATAAAGGGATAAAATCAGAGACAGATTTTAAATATTACTCTTATAAACTTAGAAAGCTGCTAGAATAACGGGTTTTGCTTTAGAGTACTTTTTCTGAAGGCTATGAAGTCCCATATGTCACATTATTTAGTGGACACAGTCCTCAATGATTTGTCAGAAAACCACAAATTTTATGAAGAACAGATAAAAAATATGAGGTAATAATCTGGATATATTCTGAATTTCTGGAGAGTTGAGAGCTATGATCCTGAGTGATTTACCAGAAAATCAAACATTTTACGAGGTTTAGGGCAAAAATATGAGGTAAAATCAGGGACGTTCTGTAAAGTTCTGGGCAATTTGTTTACTGACTGTTGTTTGTTTACCAGGTAAGTGGGCTGGTCTATTGACCCTTTTCAGCCATAACCCAAGAGAAACAGCAGCAAAGATAACAACATACACAAGCACAATACGATATTACATTCACATACATACTTTGTACAGTTGAGGCATGTTTAATTTCCATAAGTTGGTGCAGACCTACATGTTAATTGTCTTTCCCCCACTGAGTACCAAGATAGGCTTTTTCTTTCCTGTCTAATAGCTTATTTTAGGCAGAATTTGCCAGACAGGAACATTTCACTGGGGTTAGACAGGCTTCCTGTGCAGAAATTATTGTGCTGTATATAATCATTAATTCACTGACTCCCACTTTATGCTATTCATGATCATTATGGGGCAGGTAGAGATTCCCGACAAGCTATGGCAGTAAGCCATAAAAACAGTTTAGATTCATAGATATTCCAAAGCCAGCAAACCTTATGACCATTCACACTTTGTTAGTATACTTCCTCAGATTGCACCTCCTTTCTCCAGGAGGGCCATACCAGTAAAACCCAGACAAGATTTATGGATACCAATCCAGTCACTAGCTTAGGTTTAAAATAAGATAGTTAATCTCACTACTTCATATGTAGGAGGACTATTCCAAATATTTGGGTAGTGTTACCTTATAAGCATGCCTCTCCACTGTGCAGTATTTATCTGTTGGTGAAGTCTTAGGCCCCTGGTTCTAGTATTGGTGGAGATATTGGACTTGCTGAGAAACAGGAGGTCCAGAACAAATGGGTCTCTAATGGTGCAGCAAGCAAGACATATCTCACCTCAAATGTCTTTAAGACATGGTAAAAACAGATAGAGCTTCCAGCATATCTTCATAGCTCAAGGACTTTAGATCTGTGATCTTTTTGGTTAAGAACCTTTAGGTTCTTGCTAATTGTCTGATTAATGAGATACACCACAAAGGGGGTGTTGTACTCGATAACTGTCCTAATCAATGGTGAGTAAAATGGAGTGATCACCTCTTTAGACTATGATAATATTTCTTGGCAATTTGGTGGTCTAAATAAAAGGATTTCCTGACAACTGTTGTCACATGATGGTCAAGAGAGAGGGCACTATCAGGCCATGTATATAGGCCCCTCACAAAAGTTTTGTTTTGTAGTTCTGCATTGGCTGTACAGTATGATGAGGGGGTGAGAGGCGTTGTCTACCAAAGTTATAATGCTACACTTTTTAGCTTTAAGTTTGAGCTCATTTTTATTTCACCAATGTTTTATTAGGAAGAGTTCACTCAGAAGTGTGTGTTTGTCATACTGTGACTTAACCTCCAGTTTGCAGTCATCTGCTAACTTTGTTAGCCAGATGTCTTGGCTTTCTACTTGGAAATCAGAGAAGTAAATACCAAAAAGGAGACATCCCATTACCGAGCCCTGAGATACACCACTGGTCATTTTCATACTTACTGATGAGGGATCTGCTCCTCACACTGTGTGGGCTCTGTCTTTTTGCCAGTTTGTTATCCATCTTACCACATATGGGTCGGTTTTTAAAGCAATTAGCTTTAGTATGATGCCAGCATAGGGAATGATGTTGAATTCCTTCACAAGAAGAAGATACACCACATTAAATGCACTGCATGGTCACAGTCTACATCCCCTATAACCCATTTGAAGACATTTACTAGGTTAAATAGGTTCTACCTTTCACAAAACCAAACTGTTGGGGGTCAATTCAAACAAGAGTCTTGGTATCATAGTTTATTAAGGTTAGTTATAATATATCTCCATGGATTTGCAGATGAGGTGTGTAAGGCTGATAAGACTTTAACTACCCAGGTCAGTTGTAAGGGTAATAGGACTTTAACTACCCAGGTCAGTTGTAAGGGTAATAGGACTTTAACTATCCAGGTCAGTTGTAATGGTAATAGGACTTTAACTACCCAGGTCAGTTGTAAGGCCAACCTTAAGGAGGGACATCACCACTGATAGTACACCACTCATCAGGGACAAAGTCAGTAGCTAAACGTAAGTTGAATGATTTGAGGAGTGTGTCTGCAAGGGCATGTTTAACATTATTACGCAACCAGGTATATGATATGTAGTAATAAATAAAGATACAGTCAAAGGATTGCTATATACCAAAAATGTGACAAAACCAAGCATCGTGCATATTTTATTCTTGTCCAGTGTTATAAAACGCTTTATGGAGCGTAACAAACCTTGTCAAGAAGCTGTGTGATGTACTTGAATGGGGCAGTCCCTGGCAGTACTGACCATTCTGTCTCTGGCTTTTGGTGAAATAAAACACTGGAAAAAGGGCTCCATTAGCCCCCTTCTGTCTACTGTCTCCTCTGCATACCCTCATTGTGCCCCTTACTTTCCCCCATCTTGGTCTTGCGACACCATTCAGATTACTTTTTTCTTCGCTTCCATATTTTGTTGTACTCTTCAGATTTTTCCTGCATTGTTTCAATATATTGTAAATAGCCAAGATTACACCAGAGGAAATATCTAACGAAGACAGCTATCTCAGCACAACCCCCCCCCCCCCGAAGCCATTGGGTTCTAGATGCTCTGATTTGTACTTTAAAGCTTTTTTTCTAACCTTTTGAGACAAAGGTGGTCTGAAAACAAAACAAAACAAAATTCATTCTTCTCTTCATTTCTTTCTGCATCCTTTCACCACTCCCTAAATGGCCAAGGCTGCAGTGTAATAACTCTGCAGGAAATAATACAATTAAGCTCATAGTTTGGAGGCTTCTTGGGACTCAGAAACCAGTGAATTCTAGATAATGTGAGATACATTTTAAAGCCTTTTCCCCAGCCTTTTGTTACAAGTATGGTCCAAACAAAAATCACAGCTAATGGAATTCAGTGTTATTTTTTCTGTCCAGGAAGAAATAAGTTATGCCCAAGGCTTAATGGTCAGAAAAGTTGAGAAAAAGTAGTTCCCAATAAACTGAGACTGCTTGCAGAGATATATGAAGAATATCTTAAATTAGTGTCTGTCTCCCTGTTAAAAGAACAAAAGATAGTCACCCTCTGTGTATCCTTCTGTTATTAGATTGAGATGAAAGTGAATGAATGAATGAATGAATGAATGAATGAATGAATGAATGAATGAATGGCCTGACTCCTATATTTCATGTTACTGGTGTAAAACATCATATAGCTTGCCTATTCATCCCACCCCTAAAAGACAGCTACCTCCCTTTGTGCATCCATCTGACAACCAGAATATGGTATCATATTTTAACTTGCTGATCACAGTTGTATATTCACAATATGCATTCTTAACCCTGCCTCTCAAAGTTAGCCACCTGTACATACTTTTGAAATGTGATTGTGGAAAAAAGGAGAAAAATTATCAGTCATGTATTCCAGCCTGCTGCTCCTAGACAGTGCACTGCCCCTACACAAGTTATAGTGATGCTGTGTATATATCTTTAAGGTATTACTGTCGAAAAAGTTAAAGAAATAATGACTTCACTGTCACAACCCCACAAAAGCCACAGTGACCTTATGTGCATAACACCTCTAAGATTTAAAAGTGAAGAAAATTAGAGAAATAATGACCACACTTTCCCGAGTCCCAAACAAGTTAATCTGACTTCTATACACACCTCTGAGGTTTGAGTGGAAGGAGAATTTAAAAAATAATAATCTCACTGTTCCTAGACTCCACCATCCACACACATGTAAGCTATAGCAAACTTCTGTTCACACTTCTGAGCAGGCCCAGTTGTAGAACGGGGGGGGGGGGGTCCAGGGTAGAAGTCCTCAGTAAACCTATGTCAAATTCCACTTCTATAATCTGAGCTGTGGGCACTGACAGGATCTAGAGGCTCTGAGATGCATTGTATTTCTTATTTTTGAAGATGATGACTTGTAATGTATGAATCAATATAAGTATGCTCTGAATTGGGGAAAAGGTATGCTTATTAAGTATCTTTATGACATTGGAAAGGTTCTTAAGCTTTTATTAAGTACCTGTTACTACTGCTAAGCTCTAGTCACACACTAGAGCACTAACAGCAATCAGTGGTCACCACAAAAGAACCGAGTGAAGTTGTTAAACACTTTATCTGGATGTTTTCTGAAGTCCGACTGAAGTGTTTACCAGTATGAATAAAAGTGTTCAGTGGCTGCCTACCACTCTTCTGTGGTGGTTTCTCTCTGTGTAGCAGTGGTAAGTGTGGTACAGCTACTGCATTTTTTTTCTCAAACTTTTGAATATATGGCTCCTGGATCACATACCATGCAGGTGCAATATTAGCTTCATTTGTACGTTTCTATACAATTTCTGTGCAGTTATTCCAAAAGTAATGCATATTTACAGCTTGTGTCACAGATAGGATTTTGTTATGGCAGTAGATAGCTAAAAAGTTCCCTTTTATCACAAAATGCCCTTTTTGCTTCTAGCTCCCCCTTCACACCTGTCCACCTGAATAAACCATTTTCCTCTCCTCTTACTGCTCTCCTTACTGAACTCCTTATCCCTTCTAAACCAAAGTAACTGCATAAAATTACAACCTACAATATGTCTGAATACTGTAATATTTCAATAATGTAATGAACTGCCATTGTAAGACTATGCCTGATTGTATATAATTCCACTACTAATTTCTTGCTGTCTCTGTTTAAGTATATACTGTATAAAACTGCCACTTCCCATGCTTAAGTATACAGCTATCTACATTATAGGTAATTGTCAATCTGCAGTTGAATGGTATTTTACCTGAGTTTTTCTTCTCCGGCTTCCACTGAAAATGGGTCATGAGCAAAGTCGGAATTTCCCACTATACAAAAGTAATACATACATTGATAAATTATTAAGCCACAGAGTCAGGCAGAATAATTTCAAAAAACCTAGAGAGCCCAATCAATATCTGATATTTCTTTGCATGGAACTGGAACATAGACTCTATATATTTCCTAGAAGAATTACCTTATACTGAATTTTTGAAGGCCAGATGAAAATTTAGTTATGTAAAAAGGACAACCGTTCATCAGTTTAGAAAGATAGTATTGGAAAATGTGCTATAAACAGGATAGTGCAGCTGTATAAAAATTTAACAATAACAGTAGATGTTCTTCTGTTCTCTGTTGCAGCATTCTTTACACTAGGGATCCCCTGCCTAGGCAGCCTGATGTCCGGCCAGTATACCAAAGCATTTGGTTGTAAAGGGTACGCCGTACATCACACATATGCTCCTGCGAACAGTGTAGTGAATAAAGGTGGCATCCAGAAGTACCATCCTTAGAAATGAAAAGCCCCAATAGGAATGACAGTCCAAAGATAAGAGTAAGTGACAAGCACATCCACAAGAAAAAAGGGGGGGGAAGGAGGAAGCGAATACTGCAACAGTGAAGAGAAGGGCATCTATTCTTAGGGTAAGATTTTACACAGATGCATTATGTCCTTTCATATCACTGTTGCAGTTTCTTTACAATAGGGAGTGCAAAAGTTCAGGAAGAAGATTGGGAGGAAAAAGGGCCAGCAGAGCTCTCTAGGAAACCACAGAGAATTGCCCTAGCAAAACCAGCTCTGCCCCTAGAAATCATATCCAGCTTATAGTGCAGTGGCAGCTCATGATATTGGACTGGAAACCAAATAAAAAATAATTCCCAGCTGTAACCACAAATAAAAAAAAATCCTGGAACTCACAACCAAATAAAAAGAAATCCTCAGCTGTAACCAAAATCCCAGAACTCACGCATGCGTGTTTTTGACCCGGAGCTCACAACCAGAATAAAAGGAAATCCTCAGCTGCTTTTGAATCCGGACTGCTGTTTAACCAGTCCAGATTCAGAAAGAAGGCAGCAGTCTAGAGATGCCCCAGAAATCTATGCAGTTACAACCGCATAGACTGCAAGGGAATCAGAGTGCAAGGTCTGCAGTCTGTTCATGCTCAAAATGAGCTGAGGTATTGCACTCATGCGTAGCATTTTGGCGCTGAGAGCTGCTTACTGTTGCATGGGGAACTGAACTGTCCATGTCCGGCGCTGTGTTTTCAGTTTGAATTAATTCTGTGGAAGCCAGGAAACAGAACAGGACTCTGCTTTGAATTAATTCTGTGGACTTTTGAAGCCAGGAAACAGGAGCTGCAGACTGGATGTACTATTACTCAGGTACTATTTTGTGTGTGTGTGTGTGTGTGTGTGTGTGTGTGTGTGTGTGTGTGTGTGTGTGTGTGTGTGTGTGTGTGTGTGTGTGTCTGTAATGCCTCAGTTAACTATAACTGGTGGCTACAGAGAGCAACTCAGGCTCAAATCCTCAACCTTGGCTGAAGGTACCAAAAGCCTGAATTCTCTATCCACCACCACTTGTGAAAAGCATTCAGATTTTTGCCTCATATTATTGTTCTGTTCTGTTCCTCATAAAATCTGTGGTTTTCTGAATTTTGAATTCACAACATAATGACAGACATTTGAATTTCAGACTTAATATTCTTCAGAAAATACATGGTAACATGAACCGTTTTATTCTAGCAATTTTCTAAGTTTATAAGATCAATATTTAAAATGTGTCCCTATTTTTAGGGCTGCATTCCCCCATTATTGGCTTTGTGCGGGTTCCTATTACCTTATCAAAGTTCTGAAACTTTAAACACCATAAGGTCGAAACCTTATGTTCGAAGTTTCAGAACTTCGATAAAGTAAAAAAGAAAAAAGAAAAAGAAAAGAAAGAAAAACTGTTGCAAGCAGGGGGGCAAGCACCCTGCACCCCCACACTCCCCGCTCTTTAAATATACCAACTCCAAGATCACACTACAGTGTGGTAAAGGGAAATCTTTGCAACAATTAGATAGCTGTTAGGGTTTGTATGTTTTTTACTTTGAATTCCTGGAACTTTGAACATCTGAGTTCGATGTTCTCAGGTTCAAGGTTTCAGGAATTCAATAAGGTAATAAAGACCTGCTTTGTGCAGGTTTTTTTCTGCTAAGAGGTTGAGAGCTATGGTGAGAACTGAATTCACTAAATGATAGCCATTTAAGTTTCAGCCTTTCTGTCTTTCAAGAAACAGCTGATTTGGCATAGTGGTATGTTGCTCTGACTGTAGTGCACAGGGTCCTGGGTTGAAGACATGGCAGTAGCACAGCATTTTATTCTAGTAACTTTCCAAGGCTATACAAGCAATGTTTAAAATGTGTCCCTGGTTTGGGGCCTTTTGTCTCCCCCAATAAATTTTGGCATTTTCCAGATATTTTGTGCTCATGTGCTACAAAGTTGAGAGATACAGTTGAGTGGATTTTACAAGGAGCTAAGAGCTTCAGGGGAAGATAAGTTTAGTGCTGCTTATGCTAAGCTTAAGCTTGTATTGTTAATAGCATAACAGGTAGTGTACTTGCTTTTGATGCATAAGGCTGTAGGTTCTACTCCCACAGTATCTAGATGCATTGCTGATACTGTACCGTGTTGTACTTTTAAAGGGGGAGGATGCTGCAGTCCTGAGAATGTCCTTGTTGGCAGAGATACCTAGTAGCTATAAACCTCTTATCAGTTTGCCATTCATTCCCTATTGCAATATTACTAGCTTATAATTTTTAATGCAGCATGGGTAATTTATTCCTCAAGGGCAACAGGCACGTTATTTGTAGATGAAACAATGAAATATAAAGTTGTTTGCTAGCAGCAACCTCTTCATTAGTTACAGATCTCTTTAATGTGGAATTATTTAGATGACTTTTACTTCTGCAAAGATTGTGCATATTTACTAATACTGGTGGATTGTAGAAGTTTGAGTAGACTTTTATGATGGAAATGTCCTGAACTGGGCAGTTTTGTCATTATTGGTGCATGCATTTTGTTTCATTGTTTACTGGAAAAATGTTCAAAACAATAAATTTAAACTGCCTCTAACAACTGTACTCTATTATACAAGGAATATAATTTAATACAATCAGGAAGGTGTATCAAAGAACACATGTATGGTTCATGTGCAAGGGGCCTATGATTTGAAAACAGCCCATAGTTAATCTTTATCTGCCACTGGCCAGATGTATTTTCTTTGAATGTGGGTGTCAATGCTTTTTCAATGAATGTGAGTTTCAAGGGCAGAGAAGTTTTAATGCTAAGTCTATTTTAATTGTGAGACTGCATTGCTTTGTTTAGCAGATGTCTATTACTGTTTGTGCTGTAAAATGTAAAATAAAACTTTTAAATGAAATCCAAATCATTGTAGATGTAAAGCAGTATGCACATTACACTATTTATGGTAAATGGGGTGAAATAGCCAAGTAATGGGACATTGAAATGTCTGCATGGGGGAGGCCCCATTCGACCATGATTTTGTAAGGGGGGGAAGGGTGAAAAACTCAAAGACAGCCCTGGCTGAACTATACATCTCCACTGTCCAGAGTTTCACAGAATGAATAGATTTTTGCTTCTTAATTTTTGGTTTGTTCCTCATAAAATCTGTGTTTTTTTGGGAAATCATTTAAGAATAAAGTCACAAAATAATGACAGACATTAAGTTTTAGACTTCATACCCTTCATAAAAATGCATGCTACAGCAAGAACTGTTATTCTGTCCACTGTCTAACTTTATACAAGAGCAATTTTTAGTACTGTCTGTATGTTCCCCCAATATATTTGGTCTTGTCCAGATTTTCTGCATTAAGAGGTTGAGAGGTAAGTGCAAATAAATTGCTTTATAGAATTAGGTATATCCAAACCTTTCAACTGTCCCCGATGTGGCTCAAAATGTTGCTCTCCTCCTAATAATCCCTCTGCAAAATAGAAATTTTGGAAGAAAATGTGGAGGGTTTACAATTGATAAATAATTGTAATGATCAGAGTTATAGATTACTTTTATTTCAGAAATGCATGCTTATTTTGTCAGCTGCTCAACTTAACAGTACTATATTAAAAAAAGTGTCCCTTCTTTGACAGGTTCCCAGCTGTATTGTGTGGCTATTTTATATTTTTGCATCACATTTTTGGTCCATTTTTCATAAAATTGTGGTTTTCTGGCAAATTCATGGTAAATCATTAAAGATTGAAGTTAGAAAATAATGACAGACATTTGAGTTTCAGATTTCGTACCATTCAGAAAATTCATACTAATGCAAGACCTACTATTCTATTATCTTTCTAAGTTTATAAGAGCAATATTTAAAACTGTCTTTATTTTGGGGCCTATGTCCCACTTCTATTCATGGCTTTGTCCAGATTTCGTGCTCTGAAGTTGAGAGGTATGACAAATGTGTCAGTGCCATCACCATCAGCCAGAGACATTAAAATTGTGACATATTTGTTGCACCCCACTTCCCCATGTAGTGACTCTGGATGTGTCCAAGCAAGGCAAGGAGCAGTTATGCAGTGTAAATGTGCAGTGTATTCCCCCATCCAAGATATACACAAGTACTACAGTGGCTTTTCATCTGTCCTTGACTTTGCAGAATGTTCTGGTTTTCTGTTATATTTTTATACTGTTGATTTATTTTTCCTATTATTTAGAAAATGCATGTTGTTGCAGTGCCTGTTGCTCTGTGTTTAAGTAGCAATGCTTTAATGACCATCAGGTAAGCTTGTCTGAGATTGTAAGATGCAAATAAACTATAATAAGCATACTGTTAAAGAATTACCAACATTGAAAGCCTTTTTGTTATTGCCTTGCAGAGAATATTTATATAACTCGATAACGTATAGTTTCATAGTTTTATAGTTCATAGTATAAGCCTTAGGTATTGAAATGCATATGACAGTAATTGTAATAAAGGACAGGATTACAATATTTTTAGAAGCTTATTACATTTGTTGGAGACTTACAGTCATCTTTGCAGGCTTTACCCGTAAACTAAACAAAATGCCAATCTATCATGTGTGGTCCATAACCTGTGCAGTAATCCTTTAAGCAATTTATCTTGAGCTTGTTTCTTGTTTGCTGTTCATTTTTTACTTTGATCACGTTTACCCCATGAAACAAGTAGATAGTTGTTGTCAGGCAGCAGATCTTTTTTTGGATAAGAAACATTTTTACAAGTGGGGGTATCACAGAGATTGCTACTTTCAGCATGTTACTTGGTACTTTTATAAAGCTGAATATAAATTATAATTAGAACTGCAGTGCAAGGAGAAGTGGCTTGAGTTGAGTGCTGCTTGTTTTTATACTTGATTTTGACTGGCATTCCAGTAATGTATTTAAAAAGTAATTTATTTTTCATGCCTCACAACCTTTTTGTTTCCATCTAGATATTAAGTAAGCTGTCATACAGCCAATGCATTAAAATATTTTTTTCTTCTACACTTCATTTTGTCTTGATTGGACTTTCATAATGACGGTTTGGCACCCAGGGCAGTGTATTTAATTAAAGTCCCAGTTTTTGTGGTTTTGAGCATAGCTCCACCCCTGTCTAGATGGTCATATCCTTTCCAGTTGGCCCCATCCATTCAACTGTCGCCTGCAGCCCCCCTTTGATTTGAAGTCACCAGCTGCCACTGTTGTAGTTTTTTGTAAAGGTATGCACAGAAGTCCAGGTTGCTGCCTCAAGAATAGAATTAGTATCCAAACCCTTGTAAAAAGCACCAGAAGAAGCTACAGCTCAATTGGAATGAGTCTTAACAGAAGAAGGAAGGCACTTCCCATGAAAAGAATAACAAAAAGAAATGGCTTTGGATATCCAAGAACAAATGGTTTGCTTGGAAATAGCCAAACATAAAGATCTAGGATGAAAAGAAACAAAAAGCGGTGCAGATTTATGAGAAGCTTTAGTCTTATTCAAATAATATCATAGTTGTCTATGTAAATTCAAGGTGTACAAACCCTTCTCACTAGCAGACTGTGGAGAGGGGAAAAAGTGGGCAAATGAATAGACTGATTAAGAGACAACTCGCTAACCACTTTGGGCATAAAAGAAGGGCTAGTACGAAGGGGCACCCTGTCCTTATAGAAAACTATAAAAGGGGGAACAGCCATAAGGGCTTGCATCTCAGACATTCATTTGGCAGAAGTAAGGGCCAAAAGAACAGTCTTCCAAAAGCATGACTGTATGGAAGCTGAAGCAGCAGGCTCAAATGGAGCCTAAGTCCATTTTTCTAAAACAAAATTAAGGTCCCAGGAAGGAGGGGAAGGCTTCCTGGGAGGCCTAATGTGAATGACGCCTTTAAGAAACTGTTAATCCTTGAATCTAGAAGCTAAAGGGGTAGTCAAAGGCAGACAAGCAGAGATAGCTGATAGGTGGGCTTTAACAGAAGAATAAGCCAACCCAGCATTAAGCAATTCACACTAATAAGAGAGAACCAAAGGAATATCCATGGTAAGTGGATCCAGATTACAAGAAAGACACCAAACAGAAAACCTCTTCCATTTGAATAAGTAAGATTTCCTAGTAGTAGGTTTCCTGGCCTCCTGCAGGACCCAAAGCATGTCCTCAGAAAAAAAAGGTATCTGTAGGGGGATGAAAACCCTATCACCCACAATGTCATTTGAAGAATGGACAGGTGGGGATATATGAGAGATCCCTTGTCTTGTATGAGTAGGTCCACCCTGTGAGGTAACTTGTGATGATTGCCTTTAGCAAGATGCAGAAAAAGAGGGAACCAATGTTGTCTGGGCCAAAAGGGAGTCACAAGCAAGATTTTGGGAGTATCCTGTTTTATCTTGAACAGAACTTTCAGAATGAGAGGAAGAGGAGGGAAGACATAAAGAAACATGCCCTTTCAAGAAAAAGAGAGGGTGTCAAACTTCCAGACCAGAGGGCATGGGACAAAATCGAGGAAATAGTCTGTTCAGAGGGAAGGCAAATAGATCTACCCGAGGAGTACTCCACTGGTGGACAATGTCCAGAAACACATCCTTGTGATGAATCCACTTGTGGGATAGTGTTATGGATCTTCTCAGAGAGGCTGCCATGATGTTCTGATCTGAAGGGTCACCTGATACTGAATAGCCAGCTCCCAAACCTGAAGGACTGAACTGCATAGGAGATAAGACTTTGTTCGCCCTTGTTTGTTGACATACTACATCACTGTGGTATTGTCTGTGAGAATGCTGAGGGGCCCTGGAAGTAAAAGAGAATGAAAAGCCTGAAGGGCCAGTAGAAGAGCTCTTATCTCTTTGACATTGATGTAGTCTTTCTTTTGTCGAAGAGACCAAAGGCCCTGTACCAAAGGAGGCCCCCATCCCACATCCGAGGTATCTGTGAAAAGTTCCTGAGAGGGGCTAAGAGGTTGAAAAGGAACCCTGGGTTCAGGTCCACATGATAAATCCACCAATGAAGTTCCAGCTTGAGGCATGGAAGTAGAGGGTCTAGAAAATCCGAAGGATCGCAATGTTAAAGTCAAACTGACTTTAGAAGCCACTGAACCCTTTGCATGTGGAGCCTGGCTAGAAGGAGCATATGAATAGTGGAAGCAGTGTAACCCAAATCCCTCAGAAATTCTCTGTTTGTGATTGAAGCCAGAGGAAGAAGAGTCTTAAAGAAAGCTATGAGAGATGAGAGGAAGTAGGAAGAAGAAGAAGGGATTGAAAGAAATCAATGAGACTTAATGCCTTGGGAGGAGGCAGGGATGCCAGCACTGGAGCAGTCTGGTTCCTGCAACCCAGAGAAAACATGATCCTGAGAAGGAGGCAGGAATGACATCTGGAAATTTACAGTAAACCCCAGGCTTTGCAAGCGAGATGGTAAAGTGTAAATGCTGAAGTAAGATCTCATGAGAAGAGGCCTGAATAAGCAGGTCTTCCAAGTAGGGAAAATACCTGTATCCCCTCAGCCTGCAGAAAGCAATCACAGGAGTGAGGCATTAGGCAAAGACCATTGGGGCAGTAGAGAGGCCAAAGGGCAAAAGCAGAGAACTGAACATGCCAGGAAGCAACAGAGAAATGTAAAATCTTCTTGAAAAGGTGATGAATAGGAATGTGTAGATAAGCATCCTTGGCAGGGAAACTAGAAAAGTCTGAGGAAGTAACAGAGGAAACAAAGTTTGAAGGGATAGCATCCAAAAGGAAGGGATATTCAAAAAGGTGTTTAGCTGAGAAAGATCCAGAATGGGTCTTCAGGTTCCTTCTTTCATGAGGACCAAGAACATTCTGGAGTAAAACCCCTTCCTCCTCTGAGGAGTTAGAACTTCTTGAATTGTTCTTTAAGTCAACAGACCCTGAAGCTCCTCTGGAAAAAAAGGGCAGTTGTTCCAGAGGAGGCTGAGAAATACCCAAAAAGGGGGGAAGAGATTTCCAAACCATATAATAAACCTGGCAAATTATGAAAAGATCCCAGGAGTCTTGGGTGACTTTTACCCAAGTAGGAAGGGGCAAGGAAAGACACAGAGAAATGGGAATGTGATAGAGAAGAACAGCATAGTCAGACAGCACCTAGTTTGTCAGGAAAAGGAGGCTTCTGAGTAGAAGAAGTTTGTGTAGCCTTAGCAGGGGGAGGCCTTCTACCCCCGTTTTATCTTTGGGGGGGAGAAAAAGACTGTTTACAGACAAAGGTAGGCTTATCAGGATAATTCCACTGAAACTTGGGCACAGGGGAAACAAAATAAGCTTCAGCTCCTGTAAGGCCTTGCCTTTTTCTTGCAGGGACTTAAGCAACTCCGTAGCAGTCGTACCAAACAAATGCTTATGCTTATTATCTAGAGGAGCATCCATCAGTTTAGCCTTGATATCATTAGGCAAAGACTGAAGTCTGAGCCAGGAATACCTCCTCAAAATGGTTTACATTCAAAATGCTGAAACGTACCTTACCGTCGGTCAGACAGTCAAGGGTAAAGGTGCAAAAGGGCAAAATTGTGATAGAAAATCCTGTCGACTCTGAAATTTTGACATGTTGCTCACTTTGTGGTTTTGAGCATCACTGTTTTCAATTGGATGGCACTACAGTGGAGATTGGAAAAAATGCCCTTTTCCTCACTGTAGTGCGATCTCGGAGTTAGAATGTTTAATTAGCAGGGGGGTGGGGGGTGCCCCCCTGCAAAACAGTATACATTTGTATGCTGTGTGAATATTGTTTTTACCAGATGGTGACCGGTAAAAATAATGCCGAATGTCGATTCCTGCCTTTTGAACATTTTGACAGGCAGAGCAGTTGGTGTGGTGGTTTCCAATGTTGTGGTTCGATGATGTGACCATTCGTCAACAGGTTTTTCTTGATTTTGATAGTAAACTCCTCAAAGCATAATCAAAAGCAGCAGCCCTGGATGAAGCATCAGCTGCCTCATAGCTGCATTTAATGGAACGGTGAGCTACTTGGGAGGATTTCCCAAGCAAAGGAAGAGTACAGGCCATCCCCGCAGAATCAGGTTAGATATGAAATAGCCTGACAGGCTGTTGAGAGAACAGCCAAAATGTACCTAGTCTTATGTTTTCTGATAGTTAACAGCTCTAAAGGCCAGGGTAGCAGAAGTATACACCTTCTTACACAGCCTCTCCATGATTCTGCTGTTCTTATCAGATCGCAGCAATTTAGTGGAAGGCAACAATTTGAAAGGCTTTTCAGAAGGCACAGGCACCACTTATGAGTCAGCAGAGGGACATTTATAAAGAAACTTGCAGTCTTCAGGTACCTTTTTTGGGGGGGTGGGCATCAGGGTGTTGGGAGTCAGGATCCTGAGTGGCAGTGGACAAAGCATTCAGCAAGGCTGCAAGAACAGGAAGAACAGTAGATGGTCTAGGAGAGTCCATTTGTAGAAGCTCATAGTACCTCTTCTGAACATCAGACACCTGAGCACAGTCCCATTTGAAAAATTCCGTCATTCTGCAAACAGTATCATCAAAGGAAATCTACTCAAAAGGAGTGTCAGGACTGATAGACTCTTCTTCCTCAGGACCATAGTCAACTGGTGAAGGAATCTGGGAGGCATAAGTCAGGGATTCTTTGGCAGAGCAAGCATCCTCCTCAGAAGAAGAATCCTGCTTCTTGGGTCTCTTGAGAGGGGTAGAAGACCTGGGGGGGCAGAAATATAAACACCCTATGGAGGCTAAAGAGCCATAAGGGCATTAAAAATCCTTGAGTGAAGTTTTGCCATTGACTGTGAGGACATTTTGGAGCAGACAAAATATGTTTAGTTTTTTGCTTCTTCTTGTTGAGTGGGACATCAGCCTTGAATAATTTTGGAGGCTTTGACCCCTGACAAAACTCAGTAATGGTAGTTGGAACCTCTTCTCTCACCAAAATTTGAGGAGCACCCCTAAGCCCTTCAGTAATAACCAGCTTCAATTCCCACTGTACATCCAAGGCAGAGTCTGCAAAATCTCCATGAATGTACTTGACATTGGGTCCATGCCATCCTCTGAATTGATCATGGCAGAGGAATTCAAGTAAAAAACTGAATGTTCCTCTGGGATTTCACCAACCTGAGGAGAGATGTCCAGTTGGGGTGGTACAGCCAAAGAATCAGACTGGACTTTCTTGGCCTTTTTCTTCAAGGCAGCTTGCTGTGAGGCCAGGGAGATCTTTCCATAGTATCCTTAGTCAATAATTTAAGTTGTTAGTTCTCTAGGTAAATCATGAGGGAGGAAAGCCAACTCTGCAATGTTTTAGGAACAAAGGACTGACAAATCTTGCAAGACGTATGGTCGTGGGAAGTGCCTAAACAGAACTAACACTGCTCATAATGATCTTTATGGGAAATCTGTCTCGCACACTGGCATTTCCCCTTTCTAGATGACATGAAACCCAACAACCAGAAACAGTGCAAACATAAGATAATAAAATCAAAAACCCCAATGGGGCACTTATCTGAAAACACCAACGACTGAAGATGGCATTCAGACTGACGGAAAAGAAGTTCTGAGGAAGGTACTTCTGGATGTCACCTTTATGCCATACACCATGCACGGGGAACATACGTGTGATGTACAGGGTACTTTTACAACTAAAGGCTTTGGTATACTGGCCACATGTCAGGGTACCCTAAGCAAGGGATCCGTATAGTAAAGAATACTGCAACTGTGATATAGAAGGACATCTATTTGTTACAACACAACTGGTTTGACATAATAGAATCAGAAAGGTGCAGAGAACATACTAACAATAATGAAAAACACTACAAAAAGGATGCAGTTTCATAATAGCTTATGAATGATAAACATGATAGTTCAAAAATGAGTAACAAAAATATGTATTTTCTTGATTTCTGACCAAAAGCTGGGTACAATTCTTATCTGAAAACCTATTTCATATAAGAAGCATGAAATTTGTCAGTCCCACAGAAGCAGTGTCAAGACAATGACAAAGTACCAAACTGTACTGATGGAGACCACTGTTTGACTGTTGAATCTTGCTTTAAAAGATTACATTGTGTAGGAATGATAGAGTAGCTAAGGGGTTCTCATTGTACAATTTATGGGTATATGTGTGATCCTTGAAACATTGAGAATTTAAGTGCAATTACAAATAAGCATATTCTAATCCTGAAATCACTGTATCTCATAGAAATCCCTCTTCTCTGAGGTACAGCAATTTTGGAGTTTACATAGGTACTGGGGAACACCAGAGGTTTTAGTAATGGGGACAACAGAGGGCTTTCGGTGTAACAGCAAGCTTTATACTTTGTTGTTACATTCCAAGGATTGCACAGAGTTTTTCAGAGCTTTAGGATTCACACAGAAGATTCATGAACTTCCAAATAAGGGACTGTGGCCAAGGACCAGCTCTTCTTTTGCAAGGGAAAACAGAAGAGAATAACCACTGTCTAAGAATCCTTCCTTGTTGAGCACAGTTATCTAGTCTGGGTGGTAAACAGGGTGATGATGAAGACTGGCAAAGCAGCAGCTACAGCCCACGTTTGGAAGCATCTGCACATGCTTGCCTTGTGCACACTGCATGCTGGTATGCACTGTTATGGTACTAATAACATTGTTCCTCACCAGAGATAATACGATGGTCTAGACATCTCCAACCATTAGAGATGCAGAATGGGTTATTCTCTTATACAGTGAGACCCTATCTAAATGGGTTACAAGAAAGCTGCACCAACTATCAGGGGAACTAGTGAATCCAGCAGAAAGTGAGATTTAAGTGATCTCAGGACAGATGCAGTGGCAAACTTAACAAGAGAAGTACACATAACATATATTCTCATCGTTTTTATTTATATTATATATCAGAAGACTTTTCCATATTAGATAAGTTTGCTTCTGTTTTTTTTTTTTCAGGAGTTCAAAACTAGGAACTAGGAAATGTGGAGGATGCAGAATTTGCAATTGTGCTTTGTAAAGGAATATATATATTATTTTATATATATTATAATATTTATATATTATATAACATTTTAAGGAGAGGGATAAGTTTTATACCCTCCTTACGATCCCCTTTGAGTGAATTCATGACAGACATAAGGTGTTTTGGAAGGAATATGACAATAAGGAATATTTATGGCTATACTGAGACACAAAAACATGAAAATAAAATCATACTTAAAAGACCCAGCACCTTTGTTCCAGTAAGTCATCCCACTATAGATGTTTTCATGCGACTTTGTGAAAAAGAGGTAGAACAACATAGATTGAAAGAAAAAGGACATTTCTATAATCTAAGTTATCAAGAAAGACTAGCATTGAATGAACTTCAAAGAAGGAGGGACATAGTGGTGAAAGCAGCAGACAAAGGAGGAGCTGTAATTGTGATGGATTCAGTAAGTTATGACAACAAGATGAAGGAAATGCTAAGTGATATAGCAATCTATCAACGAATATCCAAGAAGGTTGCCAATAAAATAATAGTGAATGTGAATGATGGCATCTATGAAAAGCTAATGAATAGAACTACCATGAAATAATTGTATGATTATTTTTGCACACAGCATCCGAAGATACCCAACATCAATGGATTACCCAAGGTCCACAAGAATTTCATGGCTCCACCTCTAAGGCCAATTGTCAATGGAGGAGGATGGGTGACTGAACCCATTTCTATATATGTAGAAGAAGAATTGAAGACATTACTACCACATGCAAGAACAGTTGTGAAATATTCTGAAGGTTTTTTAAAATGTCTTTATGAAAGCACAACAATGTGGAAAATCTATGAGGTATCATAATGGCAACTCTGGATGTGAATAGCATGTTTACATCAATACCAAATGAATATGGAATAGAAGCAGTTAGACAATTTGGACTTAAATATAAGAGCAATGATAATATAAATTTGATATGTAGCCTTCTAGACGAAATACTGTCTAACAATATCTTTGTGTATGGGAATTAATATTATTGGCAGAAATCTGGAGTGGCCATGGGAACTCCATTCGCCAACAGTTATGCCAACATAGTGTTAGCATAATGGGAGGAAGAATGGTGCTTGGATACCCTCAATAGCTGGAATAACAACATAGTTGTATATAAACATTTTGTTGATGACATCTTTATTTTATGGGAAGGCGATGAACACTCTTTCAGAAGTTTTGAGTCTTTCCTGGGTAACACCACATCTTTTTTAAGATTTGAATTGAATTTTTCTGATACTACCACCACTTTTCTTGATCTCCAACTGACATTGGATCATGTATATGGGATAGATACATCTATGCACAGGAAGACAACATGGCATAATCACATGCTCCATAGGACCAGTATGCACCCAAAGCATATTTTTAAAAATATAGCAGAGAATCACGTGAAACGTATATCAAAACTGTGCACTAAAGATGACGTTTTTGAAAAAGAAAAGGAAAGGCTTATTGATAGCTTTATGGAAAGAAGATATAATAAAGATGAAGTCATAAAAAGCATAAATAGAACGTCAGACTTATGAATTGGCAAAGGAAGACCATATTTTTCCCATTGGTTGAGTAAGGAAAGAGACAAGAAGAATAAGAAGGAAAATAAGATGAGATTTTGCCTTACATATAACAGTGGCAATGCATTCGTACTAGAGACCATAAAAAAGAACTGGTCTGTTTTGACTTCAGATGAGAACCTCAGGAGCATTGTAGGGGAGACACCCAGTTTTTCCTTTAAGAATAGGAAAAATCTGAAAAGGCTCTTATGCCATGGGAATCGTCAAAACTTGGACACAGAACAGTCACCCACGAACAAAGCAGGCACCTATAATTGTGGATTTTGTAAAGCATGTCAACATATTAAAACGGATAATATATGTATACATCCAACATCTAAGAAGGAATACAGGTTCAAAGGGTTTGCGACTTGCAGAAGCAAAAATGTGATTTGTATTGCTCAGTGCCAACGCTGCCCAGCCTTCTATGTGAGGAAAACAAATAGAATGTTAGAGGAGTGCATCCTGAGACACTATCAGGACATTAGAAGTCAAGTAAATATGAATGCTCTATATGGTCACATTAAAGTCAATGGAGACCACGTTTAAATTTATGGTCCTAAGCAGGCTAGTAGAAACAATACAAGGAGGGGATCTGGCCAGCTATACCGAAATTGAGGAAACAAAATAGATTATGAATCTTAGAGTGGACCAGAAACCTGGATTAAATGAAATTGTACCACTCAAACCCATCTTGAAAGGAAGGGCTCCAAAGAAATAATGCACATGCATCAATCCTGTGTTATTTCACTTTAAAAACTGCTTTTAGCTAACACTAAGTAAATAGAACATGCACTCTGAATGAGAGGTGTGTCCATACACCAAAACTTAATTGGTTGATTGAATGAAAGAGCTGCAGGAAGCTCTTTTTAAACGAAAGGAAGTTGCTTTTTTCTTTAGGATCTGATAAAGGTTCAACAACCGAAAGTGCTTATCCAGACAGCAGGAGCAGGATTACGTTTTACTTTGTTAAAAAAGGAACTGGTTTTAACAATTTCAACCATTTTACTTCAGCTTGGGTGGCAGCAGCAGGTTTGCTTTCTACATTTACTTGGCTACAGTTAGGGTATCCCACATGGCACTGTTCTATGCCCTTACTTGTTTAGATTATCTTTCAGACCTAACTTTTTCATCTGAGGTGTTCTACAGTCTATATGCAGACAACCTGAAATTGGGTAAACTGATTACATGTGTTACAGATAAGGCATGTCTGCAAAATAACTTGACTAAATTGACCATTTGGGCACAGGAGAATAATATGCTGATAAATACATCAAAAACTAAGCATATGAGATTTGGTAGGCATAAATTGAAAGGTGAATATTTAATACAGCACACAGTGATTGAAACTGTACACAAATTTAAGGACCTGAGTATATGGGTAGATACAGCTATGAGTTTTTCTAATTATATCAACGAACTGGTTAATGATAGTTATAGAACTATAGGTTGTATAAAAAGTTTTATAAAGTCTAGGAACTCAAAAACAATGAAGTCTTTGTTAGTTACATTAGCCCCAAACTTGAGTATGGAATAACAATATGGAAACCATATAAGAAAACAAGCATGTATAAACTGGAAAGAGTATAACGGAAATATAACAAGGGCATCCATGGATGTGAAAATTTAAGTTACTATGAAAGACTAAAATATCTGAACTTGTACAGTGTCTCTTACAGATATCTAAGAGAAGATCTTATTTAGGTATATAGGGCATTTAGGGACAACTACCTCTGGGAATGTTTAGGGTTATCACAAAGTACTAGAGAATCATCAGATAACCTATGTAGGAGATTCTGTAGGAATGAGAAGTGTAGTAATTGGTTCTTTGACAGAGCAGCTGATGCATGGAACAGACTACCAAATTACATTAAAGCAAGTACTAGTTTAGATATTTTTAAGAACAGCCTGGATACTTATTATGGGAACAAGTGTTTTGGTATATTGGCAAGCTAGAAGGGCATTAAGCCCGTACCTGAAATATTTGTATGTATGCATGTAAGGATTTGTTGCAAAAACTGTAATGGCTGCAACAAGGCATATAAATAAAGATGTCTGCAGCACCTGTTGCAAAGTTATCACCCACCTATGTAGAAAGTCACTGAATGAAAGTGTTTCCCTATGTATAGAATGACATTTAAGTGGTGATTTTCTGCAAGAGGGAGAACAAAAACACATTCAGCAGTCACAGTTCTAGGTATGTGCCGAGCATAGTGTCCATGACAGTAGGAAACACCAAATATCAACTAACATAACTTCTACAGATGTCAAGGAGTTGACACTGTCCTTACCAATATGGCTAACATAATCCTATTGGGTATAAATCGACAAGAAGGCCTTGACTCTTCCTCAGATTTTGCAAATACCCTTACCTTTGTGCCTTAAAGCCAATTTAATTAGTTCTACACTCTGTATGGATCACTTGATTAGTTTGCTTGCATATTCCACGATATGTAAATCAGATGAGGTGTGATCCATGCCTAAACAACTGTTGCTCCTAGTGCCTCCAAACTCAATGTGTGATTCAGTAATGCCAGCCATATTTAATTATGGCCTGTGGTAGCAAAGTCATAGACTCCCCATAGTTCAGTATACTAAAGATGATTTTCAGCCATTCTCAAGATTCTCTAGTACTGACCTTGTCAACACTGCCAACGTGGATGCACAATTAGGAACAAAACCATGCACTTCTCATCTGGGGTCTGACAATTCATCAAACCTGAGGCATAAACAACTGGCAGGGGTGTCTGTGGATGCTGTGTTGTTGTTGAAATACCCAGGCTTTCAGCTGGACTAAACTGTGGTGCACTTTACCACATAAACCACTTAGTAAACAAAATGTGTAGCAAAGTATGACTACTACTCAGGGGAAAGCCTGCTTTTCCAAGGTAGAGAACATTTAAGGCAACCTTGCTACTTATACTTAGCATTGACAATGCACTGGTGGTCTTACGTTGGTACCCTCACACCATCAGCTTGTCAATTTTGCAACTCAGCTATCACAATCCTCATGTCACTGTGAGGAATTTAAAATCCTAGGTTGACTGTTTTTTTTCTGCCAGGCTAACATACCTACAGCTAATAGCAGCCTATTGACTGTTTAACAAAAACAGCTCCTGATGGACAAACCATAAGTTTAGGTTTTATGGATACCCCCCCCCCAAATTTGAGGTCTTTTGGGGTCTTGCTTCCTAAAATGCTGGCAAGATAGTGGCTTGGATTCATAGACAACTACTCTGCACCTACACAGTGATATTTTTTTCAGAGAGGTGACTGCGTAAAGCAGCTCACAGCTAATCAGATATGTATTAAGCATTGAACAGCCCATGCATACCAAATAAAGGATTCATAAGAAAACAAAAGTGCAGTAATAATAAGAGAATCAGCTCTTGTTTGCTGTATGGCAGGAGCAGCAGTGTGACTGATGTGATGGACATCACAGCTAAGACAAATTAGTACAACTGAGTCAATGTAAGCTCATACGTACAATGGAGTGACACTGAGCTGTACCTCTCACTCATCATAGCGCCATTAGATAAACTAATGTAGATAGGCCCAGCAAAGTGACAACCCTGTTTATTATAAAAATGGGGAGGAAATAGGGAACTTTGAAAAGAAGGAAAGGAGACAACAGCAAATAGATCAAAACATACAAGGGTAAACTTAAAATACAGAAGGTGGTAAGAGAGGAAATTTATTTTTTGTATAGAAAGAGCTCCATTCATAGTATTTATAAAAGGCATGTGGATGGGGAAGATAGGGAGGGGACAACTGTGGATGGCAATATAGGAAGGAGGGCAGGTAGAAGGGACAGGCAGGTAAATGTAGAACACAGACTCACACAGACATGACTAGTACATGCACACAGAAAGGGAAAGACAGTAGATGGACACAGATGCAGAGGGTGGAAAAGTGATGATGTGGAGGATGAGATAAATAGTGAGTGGGGAATGAAACACAATGGAGGAAAAAACACCAGTATGAAACTACGGTGGGATCCTGGTATGGTTAGATGTCAGGCCAGCCAAGAGGGTAAACAAACACTGGCATCACTGTTCAAAGTGTCTGGAGTTAATGGGTCTTTTACTTCCCTAGTGACCTGACTAGTGGGGATTGCCACTTGAAAATGCCACTAACCACTCCAGAAGGTGCTCTGTACTACCAAAGTGAGCACCAGTTGCTGGCATAACTCAGCAGCCAACTTCCAGGACACCAAAAGATATCCATCTGGTCCACTATCAGAGGAAAATCCTTCAGCACCTCAAAAAAATATCAAGGAGAAGTCATTACTAACTCATCCAGCAAACCTCCAGCAGATGGTCCCACTGATAAAAGGCATACCTGAGGCCCCTGGTGAAACAGCACCAGAAGCATTGGCCACTGCAGCCAAATATGACCACTGCCTCACCTCCTCCTCTTTCAAAAATGGGAACAAATGATCACATATCTGACAGTCACAACTGCAGTTTTAAAATGGAATGGCATATATGTCAGGAGCTACATGCAGCATTACAGATAATGGTCTGGCCATTGCAGACCACCTGACAGTTGAGAGTAAAAGTCCTTCATGTGGATGCATTGCAGGCCCTCTGGAACAGATGAGACCTTGAGGGCAATGTGTGTGTGTGTGTGTGTGTGTGTGTGTGTGTGTGTGTGTGTGTGTGTGTGTGTGTGTGTGTGTGTGTGTGTGTGTGTGCATGTGTGTAATCTATGGCTTCCAGGATCTCAGAAAAATGATCAATTTTGTAGAGTCTCTGGTGATTTTATTGTATTAAAGTGACTGCTTCTTGTGCAAGAACACGTTGGTTTGCCTGTTTATTTTTTTACAATTTTGTAGAGTGCCTGCTTGGTACTGGTTTGCCCCATTAGTGTCCTATGGAACAGATATACTCCTCCACATGCTTTAACATAATGTCAAGGAACTGGTTTAGTATTGGTGAGGCCCAACAAGTTGTTCAACAGTCCCTGAAGCTAAAATCACTACTCATATCTTAGTATCCACAGAAATGGACATCCTGTGCATCCTCTTTGATTCTGCCTGTGGGATGCACAGTTTAATTCATTCCACTACAGTCTCTTTTTCCACTTAGAACTACCCACAATCAGCTGATGTGAGAGTCAGTGGGTCAGTAGTATGTTAGGCACTATTGTGCACCTCCTCTATTGGCACAAACAGCCACAATGTGCAATACTGTACTGTCTGGCTCTGATGGCACCTACTAACATACGCTGCTGTGTTACTGCCCAGGTACCCCTACCATCACTATGAGTATTACTGCCCAGCTACCCCTACCATCACTCTGAGTGTTACTGCCCAGCTACCCCTACCATCACAATGAGTGTTACTGCCCAGCTACTCTTACCTTCAATCTGAGTGTTACTGCCCATCTACCCCTACCATCTGTCTGAGTGTTACTGCCCAGCTACCCCTACCATCACTCTGAGTGTTACTGCCCATCTATCCCTACCATCACTCTGAGTGTTACTGCCCATCTATCCTTGCCATCACTCTGATTATGTACAGCATAAATCTTGCTGTTCAGAAGGGGCATGTGCTGCAGCACAGTGCATCCATTTTATATGTTCCTGAATCATTCAGACATTTTGGGTGTCATTATTTGCATAATCTGTGTGGATCATTTGCTTGGGGCTCTTCAGTTGTACATCATTATACAGTTATTAGTTTGCTCAGCATATCAGGCTATTTTGACCCTTGAATGACCATGTTTGCAGTGACTTCGAAATATCCACACCCTAAGCAGGATCCCTACACAAACTAATTTATGCTGCACAATGCACTACAGCTCTAATGAATCATAGCCAGTATTTATCTGGCCACAGATCCTTCAACCTAGTGGTCAGCAGACATTTGTACAAATACTTCTACAAGATCAAACACTTGGAATAAGGCTTCTTCAAGCTGCAGATGTAGGTAAAGATCACTAGACCAGAGTCGCTGCAGCTATGTCTTTTAGATATTATAACTGGGGCCCCCACACAGTTGATATAACAGTAATCTATGCAGAATATATGAATCATGAAGGGATTTACTTATGGATGGCATGGGATGTTCATGTCAGCACAGCCCAAGTGATCATATCAATGTGCCAGGTGTGAATAAATCCTAGCATAAACTATACAAATGATGTGGAGTATTATTATAATGCAATGTTTGACATAAGAATAAATGTTACTTGAAAAAATTTACTTTTTACTATAATTGTTTCTTAATTGATAAGCATTCTTTCACTGATGAAATGCTACTATGACACTAATATTTATGTGCTGCACGATCTTTTATTATGAACCAAAAATAAACAGTAATTAGTGCATTTACTTTCACCTGTGAAACGTTTTAAAAGTGTTTAATTCTATAGGGCTGTAAATAAGCCATCTATAGGATAGTAGTATTTATATATTATTTAACTAATATAGAATGCTGTGAAGAAAAATATATGTAACTTAATCTCTGAAATGCTACTTAAGAAAACCTTATCTCACCAACTATATGCTATTATGTTATATAAATGTAATATCATTTAGTAAAAAGCAAACCTGTAAACTGTTTTCTAGACTTTGAAACTCGGCAAATTATAGAGAATAAATGCAAAACCATGCATTTACCAATCCTTTGCAATCATGAAGGGAAGTAGATTGAATGAATGCGGTTATTCAAATAGTTCTGTTCACCTTCTTAGGTTCATATTGAAATGCATTTATTACAGTGGATGTTTCTTCTTTATTTTATTAAATGGTGGCAGGAAGGCAAAAAGATTAATTTTAATACAGTACTTTCATATAAGTTTTTGGCTGTTATATCATCTGACCTGCTTACTTCTGAATGTATATATACTGGCACCAGCATGTAGTACAACTATGACCTTAGCAGACCTTAAATGTCAGCAGCAGAGACATGCGTGTTCTTTCAGACACATGAGAAGACCGGAAATGTGGAAAAACATACTTCTTTGTGTCAGTTAGGTCACTTCTGTAGGGCAAGACTTAAAATGTTTGAAAGAGAGTGGGCCAGATTCAGGAAGGCTTACACGGAGTTCAAGAGTAGTGTAAGCCTCCGTGTAAGCCTCCCGATTCAGGTACAGCCCAAACCTCCGTGTAAGAGACAGCTAACACGTCTCTTACACGGACTGGGCGTGGAAATGCTCAATACCTCATTTGCAGCTCCAAGATATGCAAATGAGGTATTTGAGCGATCCACGAAGCAGAAACCAGTCCGTGTAACGGACGTGTTAGCTGCAGAAATGTACTCAGCTGACAACTGAGTACATTTCTGCAAAATCAAAAACGGAGCTATGTCAGCTCCAAATAAAGGGTGCATATGTGTCATTAAGCATGCCAATGGCCAAATATGTGGCCATTGGCATGAAAAAGTGTTGCAAAAATAAGTTATTTAACTTTTTTTTTCACGGGATTATTGTGTTTAACTGCAGCACACCCGCAAACGGGTGCGCTACCTAAAACTGAAAACCGGCGTATAAGCCCACAATTGTGGGATTTATGTATTACATGGAATGTCAATGGAGGGACTTGCAGACTAAAACAATATGGCCTCCGTTTAGTGGTTGTCAAGGGGGGAAGCTCCGTGTAAGATATGTAACTAAGCATTACTAGGCAATCCTATGTAAATGAGTGTTACAATACTGAATCACACTGCCACATAGGTAATGAGCACTTTCTGAGTAGTGTAAGAGTTAGAGAAGGGGAGGAACAGAGTAAGAGGTAGGTGACATCACGGAGGAAGGATAGAAAGAAATGTCCCAGATTGGAGGGCAATGTAAGGTAACAGATGACAGACAGACATCAGGGGGGAGGTGTGTCCCAACAGAACACTAGGAAAGTCAAGAAATTGAGGGTATACGCTATCCCTACACTCCAAGTTTCTTGATATACGTGCATGCTTGGCGTGCTGGCGTGTAAGGCAGGTTCAACATGTGGGAGCATGTTGCAAACTGTTTACAACGGTTTGCGCGTGCACGTGTAAGGCAGTGTCTTGCGCGTTTTAGCATGAATCAGCCTAGCTAACACCGTGTAAGGATGTGTGCGCATGTAACACTGTGTAGGGATGTGTGCGCTTTAAGTGACTGTGAGCGTCTTTGACCTGGTGTCCACATTGCTCCCCCTCAGGAAACAGAGAGGAAACAGGAAACAACCAAAATACAGGGAAACTGCCAGGGAATACTGCTGGAGTTAATTGGTGGAAACAATTACAAGCAGGCAATTACACAGACAGACTAGAAGCCCAGCCCAGCACTTAAAACACAACAAAGAGCAGTGAAGGCTGTTTCTCACAAGAGATACTGCCAGAAGCTAAGCTATCAGAATTGAAAACTGAAATAAAGCTGAACTCAGAGCAGAAATGCTAGGGGCTGCCATGGCTATTATAATCAGGCATAGGCGAATTGCTGAGGGTGGTGACAATGCAGATGCTGACAGACAACCCAGAGTGAGAAGAAGGAGAAGAGTATACAGGCCCAGGGTCACCTACCATGGGTTACATGAGCTGGAGATAGTAGAGCTATAGAGTGGACAGAGAGCTCCTGCAGCAGATTGTTGAGCTGTGCAGGCCACACCTCACACACAGAACCAACAGAGGGGAACCCATCCCAGTGGAAACCAAGGTATGTGTTGGCCTAAGAATACTAGCAACAGGTACCTTCCAGAGACCAACTGGTGATATGATGGGGATATCACAGGCATCAGCCTCCAGGGTACTGCACCAGTTCCTGGATGCCATGTCACCACATGTCAGTGATCATATATATGTCCCTAATGACCGTGAAGTTGTGGCCAGCAATATGCGTCTCTTCCAGCAAATAGCGGGATACCCTGAGGTGCTGGGTGCAATAGACTGCACGCACATACGCATCAAAGCACCAGCCGGTGAGCGGGTAGAGTCTACATTAACCGCAAGGGATACCCCTCCATCAACTGCCAGGTCGTGTGATGCCCAGGGCATAATAATGAATGTGTGTGCTGGCTGCCCTGGGAGCTACCACGATTCCCACATCTGGCATCTGGCGCAGCTGTACCAATCATTTGCCAATGGGGACTTCCCACACGGACACCTAGTGGGGGATGCAGGTTATGCACTTGAGCCGTGGCTGATGACACCCATCAGAAATGCACACACACCTGAACAGGAACGCCATAATGAGGCACACGCACAAACACATAATATCATAGAGCGTGTGTTTGGGCTGCTCAAGTCACGGTTCCGGTGTCTGGACACATCTGGTGGAGCTTTGCAGTACACACCAACTACATGTACCCAAATGATCATGATATGTGCTATGCTACATAATATGATCCTGTGGAAACAGCTGCAGCAGGACCAGCACAGGGCTGGGCCAAACATCCCCCCACCATTGCCAAGGCCACCACAGGCAGGGGTGACTCAAAGGAGGAACAACCTGACCTTGTCCCAGTAGGCAGAAGGAGGCATGCCCAGTATGCCCTGGCCTTGGCAAAGAGGCAACGATAGCACATACGCTTGGTCAGTAGGAACACTGGGACTGATACCCGCTCTGACTCACTCATACAGTAACAGGGATGCCTAACATGACACAACCTGCTTCCAAATGTACAGGGAGTGTAGTATGTGTATCCGACAGAGGTGGCCCTGCAGCACCACCTGAGGCATGAATGCCATGTGTTAAGTAATGTAATATCATGTACAATATGCACACCTGAGGACCCCAACTAACATCCATATCCACGCATATGACCCTGTGGAAACAGCTGCACGTCATACAGTGATGTACATGTGCAAAAACATGGAACAAGATACAAAATGAGGGTGTCTAGCAATAAATAGCATGGATAACCACACACCCATGTTTGTACCACAACAAGAAGCAACATGGAATAGCCATGGTCAAAAACAATGGCTAAAACCGACTACTACTATATAGCCTGCTGCAGACCACTGTCCTAATAGCAGGAACTGCCCCAGGCCTATGTCCATAGGTTCATACTAGGCTATCTGCCCTAGGGCATTAATAAGCCTAGGCCAGAGTTTTGTGGCGTCTGCCACCCCTGCAAGTTGATGGATATGCCCATTATTTTGCTGTGCCTCTGTCAAGCAGTGATACTGAGGTTATCCCTGGGGTATACCTGCAATCTCCCATCCATTGGTCAAGATCTCACTTGAACAAAGCCAGTGAGGTGCTCAGCCCCACATGTACCAGGATGTTGTTCCACAGCATATGGACTCTCTGGGTGATGAATCTGTCCCTCCAGCACATCCTATTAATATCTGTGTTGAGGTTTAGGTCTCCTGCCCTTGTAGTTCTGATGGATGTAGAGGTCTTGAGGTGAAGCATGTTCATAAAGTCTGGGTTGGACATAGCCTTGTATGTCAGGCACAGATCACCTCTGAGCAGTCAGTAAGTGACTGAATACAGCTGGAATTCCTTCAGTCGGGCAGCATAAGAAATATGTTTGAGACCCTTTCACCTCCTGTCGAGGAATTTGTGGGCCCATCCAATCTGAATGGGGCAGTGTATGCAATCATCGGTGTGATGAGTACAGGGGAACGATGACCTCCCTTGATCTAGATGTGAATCACTGCATGATGAGGTGGCCAATGTAGAAGGCCTTCCAAACTACCCTGGCAATGTGAGTGTCAAGCAAAGGTCACTGTCAACCTGGGTGCCCAGGTCCCTGATAACCTACGTTGTGCTTAGAGGATTGCCACCTAGATGGGAAGTAGTGGTAACCTTGTTCTTCCTGAAGGGTATGGCTATGCATTGTTTAGTGTTTAATGTAAGGCCATGGCCGTGGCACCAGTTATCTGTGTCTATGAGACCCTTCTGAAGGATGTCTGTGTCAGATGGGTTTCCAGCTATGCTTCCCAGTTTGCAGTCATCTTCAAACTTTGTCAGCCATAATCCTCCTGTGTTTGCTCGTACTTCTGAAAAGTAGATACTGAACAAATGAGGCCCAGGACTGAGCCCTGTGGGACACCACTTGTGACAGCTCTGGAGTGTGAACTGGCACCAGCAACTTTGACCCTGTGTGTTCCGTCACTTAGCCAATTTGCAACCCATGCTGTGATGTATGGGTTCACAATTAAGCTGGTGATGTTTTCAATGATACCTGAGTGGGGTATTGTGTCGAAAGCCTTTGCCAGGTCAAGGTAGGCTGCGTGGACTGCCTTGCCCACGTCAATGGCCTGGGTGAGTGTTTTGAAAAAGTCAACCAAGTTTAAAAGGCATGATCTGCCCTTGACAAAGCCAAACTGGATTGGATCCAATGTCTGCAAGTCCCCTATGTCTTCATTTAGAATTCCCATTATGATCCTCTCCATAGCTTAGCAGAACAGGCTTGTCAAGCTGATGGGATGGTAGTTTCTGGGGTTGGTGGAGGCACCTCCTTTGTGAAGTGGGTCCACCATTGCTGTATGCCACTCCTTGGGAACATATCCTGAGGTGAGGCTAAGATTAAACAGCTGCCCTAACTGCGGGTGTAATTACTCATTGAGTTCATGGAGCACACAACTGGGGACACCATCTGGTCCCATGGATAAAGTGTTTTCTGCCTTGGATTGAGCAGTTCCCACCCCAGCAGTGGAGATGTTTGGGGGGCTACAATCCTCTGGTGTACATACCCCCAGTTGGGGAGGGAGAAATCTGCACTGAACCTGTCAGTCAGTATGTTGCCAATGTCTGTAGGTGCAGTGATATCAACATTATTCTGAACTAATACATAATCTATTCTATTATTCTGAACTAAGTCTGAGCATATCTGGGAGTTTCCTCCCAGGTTTCAAACATAGGTAAAAAAGGCCTCATGATTGTCCCTGGAGTCCTGAGTGGGTTTACTCTCAAAACATGCCTCGGATGATTGTATGGGGGAACCCAGTGTTTTACTCACAATGAGCAGGGGTGCCTTCCCCCCTACGGATTACGCTCTATCTTGTAGTAGCTCCTTCCTTGTGTTGTACAGCTTGTTTATGGCTAGGGTCCACCAGACTGGATGCTTGCCTGTGGTACAAAGAGTCATTATTATTTGGGATTGCCTGAACCATGCAGTCCTGGAGGTGCTGGTAGAAGGCATTTCTAAGTGATACAGTGGCTTGGGTAATGGTGTCTGCTGGCCTGGGGCCTTGAAAGAGACCACACCAGTCCTCAGAAATGTGAAGTCGGCATTTGAGAAGGTCTTCACCGTTTCATTTCCCATCTGGGGTGTGGGTGGGATGTGGACTCCCACTGAGAATAGTCCATGATCTGATCTCACCAATGATGGGTATATGTCTGGTGTTGAACAGTGTGACCCCATGTTCGTGATGATGTGTTCTAGTATGTTGCCTCCACTTGAGGGGATTGGGACCAGTTGTTCCATGGCATTTCAGTGTATGAACTCTTGGAACCTTTGTGTTAGAGTGTTGTGGCATGATTAGTGATCCCAGTCTATATGTGGATAGTTGGAATCACCCAGTAGGATGGTGTTTTGAGATACATTTATCCCCTTCAGTGTTTGCAGGATAGCTGTATGAGGTACCTGAGTTTGAGCGGGTGGCATGTAACATGCTACAAACTGCAGAGCAGTCTTGCCTACGGTCACTGGCACCTGGATGGTCTCTGATGCATCGTGTGTTGCCACCAACCATGAGGTGAGGGTGTCCTTGATGAATATGGACACCCACCATCCTTCTTGGTGTTGTCGGGATGCTGGTGCCAGAATGCATGATATGAGGTAACACCCGATAGTGCCGGGTGCTGTCAGAAGCTGTGAACCAGGTTTCAGGCACAGCACAGACATCAATGTGCTACATACTGAGAAGGGCATAGAGTGTGTGCAGCTTGAGGTTGAGACCTTGGGCATTGAGCAGCATTACCCTTAGTGTCTTTCCTTTACTGTGTTCTAGGGTGGTAGGTGTAGAATCTGAGTCTTGCATAAAAAGGCACAATGGGGGTGGCAAGAGCATCATCTGAAATCCAGAAGCCCAGGGGTGACAGGTGCAAGCCATCCCTTGCAAATCACCGTGGCCTGTCCAGCATGTCATCCCAGGCAGACAGACATTGGACCCCCTTAGAATGACACCATAGTCTAAGCAAAATACTACAGCTGATCATCTTGTCTCTGTTTATGTGGCATCATACTTGGTGAAGGTAGGATACTGCCGAAGGTCAGGGTCATACCTGCCTGGCCTACATAATCAGAGGGATCCTCTATGTCTCTTTCCATGTAGTCCAGGGAGGTACATCTCAGGTCGTTCACACCAGCATGGATTATGACTGGGTCAGACCTGTACTTGCAGTTTAGTGACCTGAGTGCTTGCATTATGTGGTGGATTCCAGTGCCCGATAGGCAGCTTACTGTGACCTCCTCTGTACCTGATCTGGTGAGTGGGACATCAGTGTGTCTGACTATGGAGTCACCTATGACAAGTGTGTCCGGCATTGTGTTTGGCCTTAAGGGCTGTGACTGTTTGGCACACCAACTCTGTGGTCAATGTGTTGCATGTGCTGTGCCCTGTGGAGGCAGTTGTGTGAGTGTCTGCTGTGGTGGCCACCGCCATTCTGGTAGACTTCTGATCAGAGCCTCCGAGAGTGTCTCTGTGTGTCTATGTGTATGATCTTAAGTTGTGACAGTGCCATGTGAGACTGGATTAAAGATGTGTGTGTGGTTACCTTCACCCTCTCTCTGGTCTTGCTAGTCCTATGTTGAGAGAGCTCAGCCTCCACTTTGGCTATATAGTTGCATTTCTCACATGTATGTGTGTTTTATGGCAGAAGGAGAGGGTTGTCAGTGTACATGAGGCAACTGTAACAGTGCCTCAATATTCCCAGGTTCACCAGCTGAGCAGGAGAGGACACTAGCAACTGATCCCTAGACATGCTAGAAGGAATAGACAAAACAATGTTGGAATACAGGGAGATATCAAGCCCCCCCAAGCCACATCATACTGTTTGATTGACAATAGCTACACATACACCGGTGTTTCATAGTGTCATAGTGTACTACTAGGCTATCTGCCCTAGTGCATGTATAAGCCTAGCCATAGTGATGTGGCTATTGCCACCCCTTATAGTGGTAATAAGTGTACAGAATAGATTCTGAATATTGTGCATCTGACTTAGTAGTGACACATTATGACCCCCTACGTAATTGAATAACATGACTGTGTCTCTGTCTAGTCTGTGCCTCTGTCTCATATGCAGTTGTCCAGATGTCTCCTGAAGAGAGTCAGTGAGGGACTCTGTCAAACATGAACTGGGATACTCTGCTAGAGTGTGAGATGCCTCTGAGTTATGACTCTGTCCCTCCAGCATGTCCTATACATGTATGTGCTGAGGTTCAAATACTCAGCTCTCATGGCTCTGGTGGATTTGGATTGCTTGCAGTGGAGTATGTCCACCAAATCCTGATTGGACATGGTCTTGTATGTCAGGCATAGGTCACCTGTAAGTATGCGGTATGACACTGAACAAAGCTGGACTTCCTCTATTCTGGAAGCATATGACATGTGTTGAAGAACCCTGATCTTCATGGTAGGTACTTTTCGGGTGCAAAGGTGCAAAAGGCAGGATCTGCCCTGTACAAAGCTGAAGTAGGTGGGAACAAGGGTCCGTAGGTCAGTAATGTGTCTGTGTAAGAGCTCCATGACTCCTCCCATATCTTTGCAGACAAGGCTGGTTAAGCCTGTGTGGTGGTAGTTGCCATGGTCTGTGGAGGCATCCCCCTTGTGGAGTGGGACCACTGTTGCCGTATGCCAGTGTTCAGGTACATATCCTGTAGCAAGACTAAGGTTTAATAGCAGTTGTATATATGGGTCCAGCCCCTTCTGGAGTTCACATAGCATGCAACTGGAGATACCAGCAGGTCCCATGGATGCTGTGTACTTGTCTTTGCTGAGTGTGGCTCTCACATGGACATCCAAGATGACAGTGAGGTTACATACAGCAGTGATAACTATCTTGTTTTGGGGGTGAGGGAGGGTAAATCACACTGAAGCTGTCCACCGAATGTTGCCAATATCTGTCAGGTCACTGGAATATATGTTGTTGTGTACCAACTCTGAGCATATCCGAGGGTTCACAACCAGGTGTCTGACATAACTGAAGAAAGCAGTGTGGTTACCTTCATTGTCTTTGGTGATTTATGTCCCCAAGTTGACCTTGCATGTCTTTATGAGATAATGTAGCTTTCTACTAGTGCTGATCACAGCTGTCTTCCCTTTTGGAGATGTAGCTCTGTCTTGCATTAGTAACCCTCATCTGTCATACAGTTTGTTTATGGCTGGGGTCCACCAGACAGGACACTTTCCCTTTGTGGAGAGGGTCCTGTTTTCAGTTGTGATTGTATGGTCCATGCTGTCTGACATCTAGCTAAGGGGAGGTCATTCTGGTTCTGCAGTTATCTTTCATCAGCATTAGAAATGACCACAACAGCCCCTGTGGGGTGTACCTCATGCACACGCATCCAGCACCTGTAAAGTCCACAACAGTACCTCACCAGGAGTATGACAGAGCTGGAACACATGTAATGTGTAGTCTGATTAAACAGAGTGCAGCTCCACACACTGCCATGCTGTCCACCCAGATGCAAGCTGTGCCTGATGTAGAAAGTCATGTCCAAGCTGGAATCAATGCACATGCTGCACCTTGTACAATCTGAATGGCAGGGAGCTATGCACATGAGGGACCTGAACCCCAGCACTGACATATATAGGACAGGCTGTACTGCATTATCCAAAACACAGAAGCCACCCCACACATGAGTAAACTACCAGTACAGGTTGTCCATAGAGACACTGGTTGAGTCCCCTCAACAGGAATCCTAATGAGTGGATGGGAGATGGGAGGTTTACCCTGGGTATCAATGTTATGTCACAGGTAGAAAGAGGCACAGTATACTAAACAAGACATATGACATGTCGAACTACGCTTACAATGTGTTGATGGACAAACACATTCTCCGACTAGCATTAGGTCAAGATACCTCTTGAACACAGCCAGCAAGGTGCTCTGCCTCAAATGGACCAGGATTGTATTCCACAGCATAGGAGTCTCCGAGTGATAACTCCATCCCTCCAACATGTCCAACATACATCCCTGCTAAGGTGTAAGTCACCTGCACTAGTGGTTCAGGTGGATCTTCTGAGTCTGAGGTGGAGCATGCCCATTAATCTCTGTTTGGACATGGCCTCGCATGTCAGGCACATGTCACCTCTAAGCAGACGGTATGTGAGTGAATAGAGTGTGAGTGTCGTCAATCTGGCAGCATATGACAGCTGTTGGGGTTCCTTGATCCTTTAGGTGGGGGACAGTCAGGGTGTCTCCAATTGCTGCAGATATTGTGTGAGATACAGCCAGAATAGGGCATTCGACTCGATCACCGGTCTGATAAGTGAAGAGTACAGGGGAACAATGACCCACTAGATCTGGATGTGAATCCCAGCCTGATCAGGTGGGCAATGTAGAAGGTCTTCCTAGCCACTTTAGCAATGTGAGTCTCAGAAGAATGGCGACTGTTAACCTGGGTCCCCAGGTCCATGATAACCTCCTCTGTGCTTAGAGGATTGCCACCTATATGATAGCTTGGGGTCACCTTGCTTTTCCTGAAGGGTATGTCTACACATGTTGTGCACTCTGACTTCAGGCCATGGCCCTGGCACCAGCTATCAGTTACTGTGAGTCCCTTCTGAAGGATATCTGTGTGTGATGCACTGTCCACTATGGTGCCCAGTGTGCAGTCATCTGCTAACATTGTCATCCAAAGTCCTCCCATGTTGGCCTGTACTTCTGGGAAGTACATGACAAACAATGGGGCCAAGGACTGAGCCCTGTGTGACACCACCTGTGACCAGCCTGGAGTCTAACATAGTGCCAGCAACTCTAACCCTGTGGGTCCCGTCCTTAAGCCAGTTTGCAACCCATCTTGTGACATATGGGTTTACATTTCAGTTGTTAGGGTTTTCCACAATACCTGAGTGGGGTATTGTGTTGAAAGTGTTTGCAAGGCCAAGGTAGGCTGTATGGACTGCCTTTCCCCAACAATGGCCTAAGTGACCAATTTGAAGATGTCAACCCAGTACAAAAGGCATGATCTGCCCCTGACCAAGCCAAAATGGGATGGGTACAATGTCTGCATGTCCCCTATATCTTTGTTTATGAGCTCAATTATGATCCTCTCCATAGATTTGCAGACTACACTTGTTAAGCTTATGGGGCAGCAATTAACAGGGTCTGTAGAGGCACTGCCTTTGTGCAGATGTGCACAACTGGACCCTAACCAGGCTGTTGTGCACACTATGGAAATGTAAAGCAGTGATAGGACTAAAGGCCAGGATACTGACCACCACAGTGAAAGTACTGAAACACTACACTAGACAGTGCTACAGTGTTAGGTCAGTATGAACGGATGTTGACAATTGTGTGCAAAGTATCCCATGCAAAACCTGCAGGCACAGTATACTCCCTGTTTTGTTCACACAAAAGCATTCGGACAGTAACTACACAACATGGCACAGAACACACAACCATAAACTTCAGGTATTTGTTGAAGGTCACACTCATCCACAAATGTGATGGGCTGCAGAGTTCAACATATGTAAAGCCCACACTGGGCATGCTCACACACTTAGATAAATGAGACATCTTTCACACAACATGCCACGGGAAGGCTGAACTGGGCATGCTCACACACTTGGTCCAAATGTTACCCCTAGCAAATGTGAAAACACACCAGAGGATGCTCATCCCCCTTTCTAGACACTGATCATGTAAGCACCCTATAAGTATATTGGAGAAAAGGATTCTCTCAGTAATCCAAATAGCGCGCCGTGCTAATGCGTCCGTCTCTAGTGTCATAACATAGTTCGATAGGGGTTTGAATCCAGCAGGTGGCAAGTGTGTGTGAAGGGGTGTAAGTGTGTATGAACGAAACATCCCTTTTGGCAACTGGGAAAACACACCACAGGATGATCATTCCACTTTCTAGACTCTGATGATGTCAGCACCCTATAAGTATATTGGAGAAAAGGATTCTCTCAGTAATCCGAATAGCGCGCCGTGCTAATGCATCCGTCTCTAGTGTCATAACATAGTTAGGTAGGGGTTTGAATCCAGCAGGTGGCAAGTGTGTGTGAAGGGGGTAAGTGTGTGTGTAAGTGTGTATGAAAGAAACATCCCTTTTGGCAACTGGGAAAACACACCACAGGATGATCATTCCACTTTCTAAACTCTGATGATGTCAGCACCCTATAAGTATATCAGGGGAAAAGAAATTCCCCAGTAATGCAAATAGCGCGCTGTGCTAATGCGTCCATCTCTAGTGTCATAACATAGTTAGGTAGGAGGTTTGAATCCAGCAGGTGGCAAGTGTGTGTGAAGGGGGGTAAGTGAGTGTGTATGAAAGAAACATCCCTTTTGGCAACTGGGAAAACACACCACAACTTTCTAGACTCTGATGATGTCAGCACCCTATAAGTATATCAGGGGAAAAGAAATCCCCCCAGTAATGCGAATCGCTCGCTGTGCTAATGCGTCCGTCTGTAGTGTCTTAACATAGCTAGGTAGGGGTTTGAATCCTGCAAAGGTAATGTATGTGTGTTAGTATGAGTGTGGTTTATGTGTGTGCACTATGCTGGGAGGATTAACTGCCTTTTGCCAACTGGGAGAACACACTACAGGGTGCACATCCCTCCTCCTACACACAGATGATGTCAGCACCCTCTAAGTACAGCATTAGTAAGGATTTCTCCAACTACTGCAAATAGCACACTCTGCTAATGTGTCTGTTTCTACTGTCATTGCACAGTTAGGTATGGGTGTGAATCTTGCAAATGGAAAGTATGTGTTTTACTGTTGGTGGGGTTAGTGTGTGTGCACAATGATGGGGTGGGATGTGGCTTTTGCCACATGGGGCTATGCACTGCAGGGTGGTCATTACCCTTAACAAGCAGTGATGTTGATAGCACCCTATACAAACAAAACTACAAAACGGAAGGTGGTGGTACTGATAACACATGTAAGGTAACACTTCTTCAAGTAATGTCCACAAAACAGAGTAGGATAATCAAACAATTCTTTTATTCTATACAGACAACATGACAACAGACAAGTAACTGCCAGTACTCAGTATAGTGTTACATGCTACTGTAACACGCACATGTACCCGAATATACCTAGATAGTGTTCTGAAGCCTGAATGTGTCAAGTGTGTGGATGTGGGATGTGTCTGTGTGTGCATTTCCGTATGGGAAACATGTTTGCTGTGGCAATCAGGGTACTACAGTACCTGATGCACATTACATCTTCCAACTGATGAGGTTGCCTGAACCCTGTGAGTACAGGTAGAGAAGGGGATGCCAGTAGTAAACAACATAGTGCACTTCTGAAATGTGTACCTGTCATGTATCAACAGCTACTCATGTAGGGTGATAAATAATGGGAATGGCAGGTGAGTGTGTGCATCTGTGTGGGTAGCAGGGTGTGTATAGATGCATGTGTGACAGAACAGATACATGTAGCTGAATCTACATAACAGAACAAGATGCGCATTGCCATAGTCAATGTTAGCATGTGATGGTGTGCAGCTGGTACACTTTGTTAAGTAGTATGGGTGCAGATAACAATTGAGGACATTCATACAGTTACTGCAGCAGGACTGCTGGGATATACACACATTTATACTGCAACAGTCAACAGTTACCAACATGTTACTACTTATACACATCTATGTAGTCACCCTGTGCATCAGCAACGTGTTTACCTTTACCTGCACCGATGTTGTAGTATGCAGGAGGTGGCACAGTGTCATCATATGCACAGGGTGTGGGTTAGGTATGCCCAAGCCAGCCACTGGTAACACCAATTGACATGTGTGTGTATGTGTGTTTGTGAGGGGCAGCAGTACAGGGTGGACCGTTGTTGGTGCAGTGTGTGTGGGTATGTGTTTGCCCTAGGTGTTAGGTTTCCAGGTTTCTGCATGTGTGTAAGCACGCACACAGTCCCACATAATGGCTGCCATGTACAGGGTTTTGTGGACAGCCACAGACTGCACCTGTCAGGTCATCCAGATCAGTGTCTGTGGGCACGGACACGGTACCTGTGCCTGGCAGGGGTGCTACGGGCTGTATCCGGTACTAACCCAGACTGGGTACTGTCATCGGAAGCAGGGGTGTGTTGACTGGACACAGTTCCCTGTTGGGACTGTCCAGAGCCACGTGCACGTGGTCTCCTGGGGCGTCTGGATGATAGCACAGACCCAGCATTGCTGGGGCTGGTGCTGGCACTTGAGGCGTGCGAGTGGGCCTGTTGTCGTCCGCGGCCACTGCCAGCTGGTGCTCTTGCTGGCATACAGCCACGTCGACGTCGCAAATGCACACCATCGCCCTGGCCCATGGACATCTGGTTGTGGAGCAGCTGTTCTATGCCCCCACAACGTCTGTCAACGACATCTGTGAAGTTACGGATAGCATTCGCAACATCATGCATGCCGTCTGTCATGGCTATGCGACATGCTCTCAGCTCCCTCAGACCCTGTCTGGTGTACCTTTCCATACGTGCCTGTGCCTGCATGACAGTTCTAAACATAGTGGAGGTTGACATACCTCCTTGGGCACGTCGGCCAGAGGCAGTACGGCCACGGATGCCCCACGAGAACCCATGGGCGACTGTCTGCGTGGTACCATTGGAGGCCTCTGCACATGGCTGCCTTGTGAGGATGCATGTACCACAGGTACCACATTACCCTGATCTATGCCCACTGCTGACTGTCCATCACCTAGGGACAATGGTGACAAAGGATGTAATGGCAGGATGACTGTGCGCATTGACGGGTTGAAAGCTGTGTACTGTCAATTGGCTGACCAATGGCGGACCCAGACACACCTTCCTGCACCATTACAGACATTTCATCATCATCAGTACCTGGGGCACAAGATTCAGGTTCCCTGCTGCAGGTCACCAGAGCAGCACCAGAACCTACGGGAGGAAAACATGGAACACAGATTACAGTCTCAATACATATTTGAAAGAGATGCACTTCAATACTAATGCACACATTCAGAAATGGACACATGCACTCATGGACACTAACACACATGCACACTTGGGCACAGGCACACTTGCACACATGCACACCCACAGTAAACACACACATCAGTACCGTGTTACACTACTCAATTTACTACCTGTCAATTACAGTTATTGTGAACACAGTCACCAGCATGTCTACTACAGAGTTACACTACTCTTCCTAGTTTTATAAATTGTTTTACAGATAATTTTAAAAGACTCACCAGCATGTATGGCCTGCCTCATTGCTACATGGGAGGGACCTGGAAGTGTGAAGAGAGTAATGTCAGTGGGCACATGTGTGCCATTCATTTTGCACATGATACAGTACAGTAGTACACTAGTTCCCTTATACACATCAGCTGCACATCATGTCTGTATATATATCATGATGACAGATACATACCACATGCACACCTTATGCGTGCATGAAGTAACAGCGTACAGAACAGTCATATGTACATACCAGGAGTTAACTCTAATCTCACCCTTACCTCTCTTCAAACGTCAACTCAAACTGTACTTCCAAACCCACTGGCTTTGTTCTTCTTGGAGTCCAGGCTAACATCCCTCTCCCTACCCTCTCTTCACCTTTAACCCCTCATTGTGCATAGAAACTAGCTTCTACCCTGTTTCTTTCACCTTGATGTCTTTCTATGCTCTGACCTACTTCTCCCATCCCTCCCACCTCCTCTTGACTGTCTTCCTTCTTTTCCTCACTTCCCTTCTTGACTCCTGCCTCTTCCATATCATTGTATCTGTCATACTCCTTCTACTTCTCTACCCTTCTGAGCCCTAACTATTATGTATATGGCTTTTGCCTTATTGCATAACCATTATGCTTTAGGTAGGATTGCTTTGAAACCAACGGTACATTGTGTATGACTCTAAACTGTTTGACTTCCTTACATGTATGTTGATTTAATTAACAGGCTGGTGTACAATTCTATTATGTTGGCTGTCTGTAATGACAACTTGTCTGTCTGCCTTTATTACGTTATGTGTGGAGCTTTTCTCCACAGGCCTCTACTGAAAATGAACTTATATCCAGCTAGACTATCTGGGTCAACAAATGTAAAAGTAATAACAATAAATGAATATGGCATCTTACCTGCATGCTCGCTGTCTTGCTGCTGTGTGGATCCAACCTCCATCAGGATGCATGATGGTTGCTGTTGTTCTGGGGCTGGATCCACAACACTTAGCAGTAGCCCCTCCTGTCTGGTGAGGGGGGGATGTGTGGCCACCCCCCCACCTGTGGCAGCCTGTTGCCTGCGGATATCTGCAGCACGCTGGCGGACATTTCTTATCAAATCACTGCAGTGATGTCTCACCTGCTCATATGTCCTATCATGCATGCCAACATCATTTATCCTGCTAACAAGGTTTTGCCACAGTGCAGACCTCTCCTGCTGATTCTGGGTGGTGCGTGAGAACAGGATGGCATAGTCACACACCAGGCTCTGGTGGATCACGTCATCCTCTGCAGCAGAGTAGGCAGGATTCCGTTTAGGTGCCATGTCTATCTGGAAAGGTACACAAACAGGTTATCAGCATAGTATCTCAACAATACATGGTACACATTCTATACAGGTAGTGTTAACTTCTACTTATTACTGATTGGTTAAAACCTGATTACAGTGTAGCTATCATTCTATGTCATTTGTACTAAGTACTTGGCCTTCAGACCAGTTGTTTTACATTAGGGAGGTTGGTGGCAAGCACTGTGGTGGCAGGACACATATCTTTCATCCATTGAAGTTGGGAACTGCTGATTGTGGGCCCAGTGTACAAGTGTATTACTTCTGGTATGGGCAGTTGGCCTTCAGGCCAGTTATTTAACATTAACGAGGTTTGTGGTCTGCACCCATGTGTGACAATAGGCTGTACACTGCCATTCATAGCTGGGGACATCTGGTTTCAGGTTTATAGTGCCTGCATATCTGAGCTGTATCTTACTGACATTGCTACACCTTGTTTGTTGTAGCAAACACTACATCCAGGCCTCCTGCATCTACCTTTGTTTATATGCTTGTTATCTGTTAGCTTGTTATTTCACTGGTATGCTACATCCACATAGTACACATCTTTGCAACACATCTGTGACTCACTACTGTTATCTGCATTGCTTACTGTACGTATTTCCATGTTACACATGACAGCAAGTGACTGCTTGTCATTGTTGCATTTACTTCATTGTGACACATTGCACTTAGGTTACCTGGCATTTGCTCACTGACGCTTTTATATCAGTCAGCAGTTGTAGGTAATGTCAGTACACCCTCACTCCCCACTGGACCTTGTTTTCAATCATTAGTGATTACAGAGTTCACAATAGTATTCTAGCATGTCCAGAGGTCAGTTGTCAGTTCCCTCCTCAGTCCAGCTGGTGAGTGTGGTACTCCAGAGACAATGTTAGAACAGATGCATGTACACAGACAACCCCTCCTCCTAACAACAAATTCAAACTCATGTGAGTGATGCAACCATATACCAGACTGGAGGCTAGGCTCTGTCTAGTCAATACCGCCATAACCAGTCACGTGGCAAAGGGGATCACTCACTACACTTCCAGTCTCATGTAGACCTACCACAACAGCGGACCTAACACATGATCACACATGATCATACTTGAAGGCTCAGACCACAGCTCTGCCTATGCAGCAGAGACCTCCTAAGCAGACATCCAGGCAACCACTACCACATAAACGAACATGTGCAGCACATATCACACAAAGCCAATGTGCTGAACACTCACAGCCATTAACAGTTAACACCACACCTCATACACCTGTACTAGGTGCCTCTATCATCAGGCACACTCACATCACGTTCACCAGGCTTAACGAGGTGAGGGTCACAGTGTGCAGCCTGTCAGGCACTATGAACTGCCACATAACACAAACAGTCAGGTAACCCCAAGGCAGGTACAGGTATGACTCAGTCAATGTCCATGCTGCTGTGAATGGCCTGACACATTCCTCCCTGGACTACATGACATGAGACATTACAGAGCTCTCTGAGCACGTAGCGCGAGACAGTTTGACCCTGACCTTGAGTAGCATCCTACCCTCACCTAGAACAATGCCACAATATCAAGGCACGATGATCCCTTCCAACAATTGACTGACATACTGGTGTCATTCACAGGTGTGCCTATGCCTGCCATCTTGGGGTGGTATGCTTTGCTAGGGACAGCTTGCACCTGTCACCACAGTCCTATTGACATTTGGCGGAGCCTCCTGCTACACCCATAGTGCCTGTATTAGGCAAGGCTCATAAGGCAAACCCACATCCATTTGTATCACAAAGGATGAGGAAGTAAGAGTGATGCTACTCAACACTGGACGTCTAGACCAAAGGATGCACGCACCCAAAACCCTACCTAGCATTCTGGACATCGATATCTGTGCAGTAACATGAACCTGTTTCAGGTTTCACAGGAGCACACCAGTACTACCACATTATAGCTGTTACCATTCTTGTCGGCCACAACACTTGAACAAGGGAGGGGGAGTATCAGTATTCAATGCAGATTCCCACGCCTCGACATTGGTGGCACAGTACAACATAGGTGTTAGGCCATTGAGTACGGAAGACGTAGTTGGGGACCTGGGGAAGAAACATGGTAGCGGTCTGTCATTTGTCTACCACATGGCCAACGTGGATTGACAGACATGTTATATAGCCCAGCTACTCATGACTGATTCACATGTATGGCAGGGGAGGTCATTGTGCCTCTGTACTCATCCATCATCAGGCCTATAATTGCGTACAATGCACCTTTTGGGATGTACCTAACCAGACACCTACAGCAACTGGTACAGGACAACAGTACATCATCAAGGGGATGCAATGGCTCACACAGATGTCATATGCTGCCCAGGTAAAGTGAATCCAGCTGGACTCAGTGGCATACTGCCTGTTCAGAGGCAATCTGTGCATGCCATATACAGCCATGTCCTACCTAGCAGTAATGAGCATGATGCACCTCAGGCAATCAGAGTCCCATACAGCCACATACTCAGGAGAGCTGGACCTCAGCACTGACATACATGGACATGCTGGAGGGGCATATTCCTAACCGAGAGGCTCCCTTCACTCTGTAATGAGCTCACACTACTGGTTAGGCAGAGTCCCTCATTGACTCTCTTCCATAGGAATCTGGATGAGTGGATGGAGATCATAGTTGTACCCCAGGTATCACTTCTATGTCGCTGTTAGACAGAGGCAAAGTATACTAAAGTCGGACAAGGGCATAGCAGCATAAGATGTGATTGGGTGGCAAAAGACAAACACATTCTACTAGGCTTACCAATGCCCTAGGGCAAATAGCCTAGTATGAACCTATGAACTGTTCATTCTCAACTGTTCGAGCTCATTACAGAGTGAAGGGAGCCTCTCAGTTAGGAATTTGCCCCTCCAGCATGTCCATGTATGTTCTATTCAGTCGCCACCGCTTGCTCAGAGGTGACCTTTGCCCAACATACAAGGCCATGTCAAACCCAGATTTGATGAATATGCTTCACCTAAAAAACCTAGATCCATCAGAGCCACAAGGGCGGGAGACTTAAACCTCGACACAGCTATTAATAGGACATGCTGGAGGGATAGATTCATCACCCAAAGACTCCCTATGCTGTGGAACAAAATCACGGTATATGTGAGGCAGAGCACCTCGCTAGCCTTGTTCAAGAGAAATCTTGACCAATGGATGGGAGATCGCAGATATACCCCAGGGATTACCTCCGTGTCACTGCTCGACAGAGGCACAGCAAAATAATGGGTATGGTTCCCCATACTAAAGGGGTGGTGTAAGCCACAAAACGATGGGCTAGGCTTGTAAATGCCCTCGGGCAGATAGCCTAGTATGAACCTATGAACATGTGTGTACTGCTATAGTACATCTGCCATATGTTGCATGTGTGTGTGTTGTGGGGGATGCACAGGTAATGGCCAGATACTTCTGCACAGGTGACACGTCTGACACATTCTGGGTGTTCATCCATACATACTGGATGTGTGCTGCCATCCAACCCTGTGATGTGGACACACATTACTCAGCCTGGATATACATATCTGAACAACACCACAAGCACAGTACACTACCTTGCTATGTATGCATGTTATTACACAGTTATTCAGTAGTTATGGCAGTGATGCTATCCATGCAGCCCACTGGGCCAGTGGAAGCCACAACACACACCGCCAGCACCTTTGCATATGCGTACCACAGACATCCCACATACTGCATGTACTGTGCACACAGTTATCTAACCCAGAACAACTGCACACCACTTATTAATCCTGTCCAGTGGACTACAGATACAGGCATATTGTATAACAATAGTAGGAGGCTACTGCAGCACAGGGCAGATTCACATGACGGAAGGCATCTGTTGTCTGCAGTGTTAAGATGCTTCACATTCACCAAATGCACAGATATTGCCAACATTGTTGCAGACAGTTTAGGTGCAGGTACCCCCCATTGTCCTACACACGTGTTATTAGTTATCCCAGATGACTGTAACCTCCCTATCCTCTCACATGTCCAGGTGAGAGCCACCCTCATCATTGCAGAACACATATCATCACTGTTACGAAATGGTATCCCTGGATGTGTGCTACATTCACCCCTGGAGGACATAGCACCACATGACAGACTGATATTAATCCCTGGCCATACTACAGGATATGTACCTGAACAGTGCCATACATACACAGTGGTCCCACACCAATGAGGAGGAACCTCTACTGACCCTGGGAACTACTGCATCATATGCACAACTGGCCTTGTGTTCTAAGCTATGGAAGTGTTAGTTATGGCCCACATGTACAACAATATTACATATGTTTATATTTCATGACTATGTACACACAACCTATCTCATGGACATACCTATAGATAGTGAACTATGATACATTTGGAGGTGTCACAGTATACACAGGATTAACCTGCTACTTTGCATTACCTGTGTTTGTGGCAGCTGTTGGTGTGTCACTGGTGCTGCTTGAAGTTTGCTGCTGCTGCTGCTGCTGGTGGTTTTGCTGCTGGCTGTCTTTATTTCTGTTTTGTTCTGTTTTGTTCTCTCTCTGTCTCTCTCTCTCTTTCTCTGTCGGTTTTGTGCAATGAATGTATTGCATGAGTGTAGTGTGGGTACTCATTGCTTTTGTAGGTATCTGCATAGGTCCATGTGATGGCCTCTGCACCAATTGTAAGGCAGCATTTGCTAATTGCATGCAGCTGGGTGTGTACTGATTGCATGTCTCACTGTGATTTCAGGACACTGCTATAAAAGGGTATGTGAGATAGGCGTTGCCCTTTCAGATTGTAGGGCGTGGACCATGCTGGTATGCTGTTGACAGTGTTTTGTGAGTGTGAAGGTTAGTACATCTACCATGCTTCATGCTGTGTTGTAGATTCAGGTTGCTGCATTTATCTTGCCTGTTCCCTATAGTGAGTGTGTATGCATACTGACACCTACAACTATATGTCATATGTATTGCTATATAAATATATATATATATATATCTGTGTACATATACATACTTTCATATATGTACATTAGTTGACATTATTGGGTACAAGCTAACAATTAGCAGGGCTGTTTCTGTTAACACTACACTAGTATGGGAACCCAGTAATTGGGACTATAAAAGTCTGCATGACATGCTTTGGGTAGTAGACATACTATATTGCCTTTATCTTCATTCATACTATTACGTGTTCCACTTATTTAGCACTATATTCCTGTATGAGAGTCATGGCTTAGTGGTAGGTCATACAGACTAGTGTTACAATGGTCTTGTGGTAGGGCCTACTAGTATGCTCATATTCTGCTTTTGAGTTGAGTATAGGGCCTATCAATCAAAGTGCTGGAGGCACCTTTAAGCAGTTAAAGGGCTTAGTAGGTCTCACAGGAGCCAGGCTGTGTTGCAGATTCTGGTTGCTGCATATATCTTCACTATTTCCTGTAGTGAGTGTGTATGGCTACTGAGACCTACAACTATATTTCATATGTATTAATATATATTTATATATATGTATGTGTAGATATACATACCTTCACATATGTACATTACCTTACATTATTATGTACAAGCTAACAGGTGGCAGGGCTGTTTCTGTTCACACTGAACTAGTATGGGAATCCAGTAATTTGGCCATTAAAACTCTACCTGACATGCTTTGGATAGTACATCTCCTATATTGCCTTTATACTGATTCCTACTATTACATGTTATATTTATTTTAGCACTGTGTTCTTGCAAAGCAGGCATGGCTTAGTGGTAGGTCATACAGACTACTGTTACCAAGGTCCTGGGTTTGAGACTGACAGTGGGAATTCTTTTACTTTGCAAACTTTCAAACTGAGTACAGGACTTGTCAATCAAAGTGCTGAGGCCACCTTTAAGCAGTTAGAAGGGTAAGTAGGTCACACAGGGGTCAGGCTGTGTTGCAGATTCAGGTTGCTGCAATTATGTTCACTGTTTCCTGTAGTGAGTGTGTATGGCTACTGAGACCTACGACTATATTTCATATGTATTAATATATATTTATATATATGTATGTGTAGATATACATACCTTCACATATGTACATTACCTTACATTATTATGTACAAGCTAACAGGTAGCAGGGCTGTTTCTGTTCACACTGAACTAGTATGGGAATCCAGTAATTTGGCCATTAAAACTCTACCTGACATGCTTTAGATAGTACATTTCCTATATTGCCTTTATACTGATTCCTACTATTACATGTTATATTTATTTTAGCACTGTGTTCTTGTAAAGCAGGCATGGCTTAGTGGTAGGTCATACAGACTAATGTTACCAAGGTCCTGGGTTCGAGACTGACAGTGGGAAGTTATTTTTCTTAGCAAACTTTCAAACTGAGTACAGGACCTGTCAATCAAAGTGCCATAAAGGCACTTTTAAGCACTTTAAACCAGGTCTGCGCTCATTTGCTGAGCTCACGCATGCGCACTGGCGGTGAGCTCCGCTAACACAAGCACACCGCTCTAACTTCTTTGAAAGAAAAGAAAAAGGGGTGACAGGAAAGTGGTGAAAAAGGGGTCACAAAGAGGGTAAGACAGTAGGGAAACAAGCGTGGGATTTGCAGGAGGGATGTAGGTAAGGCCCATAGATGCCCATGTCTTTGGCAGCAACAGCTGTGCATTTCCATGTATTTTGGTGAGACATTTGAAACCTTTCACCCCTGAGAGAGGTGTCAGGACAACATTAATAGTTGTTGTAGAGCCAATTGTAATTAACTGTTTCAATGTCAAGCAGACATGTGTGCGACATGGACAGCTATGTAAGGGGCGTAATTTTTGTGGGTACAGAGTGCCCTTTTTTTTCAGGTGAGAGTGGTATGTCAGGTGAAGGAAGTCGGTATAGCTGGGGAGGTAGGTTGGGTAGGTTAACAGACAAGACAGACAAGACGCATACAGGGGCGGTGTATGACATACGTGGGGGGGTTACACAGTTGACAGGGACGGAGGTTGGGATTTCCAAGATGCATGAGCCCACAGATGGCAACAGTGGAACTGATATCCCCACCCATAGGCAGTTGCCACTGTTCCTTCACAGCCCAGGACGGGGCTGTGCTGGGGCTGTGTAGGCGGGCAATGGCGGGGCCGTTAGCTGTGCCACACGAGCCTCGAGCTGGCGTAGGGGCCCAAGAACAGTGTCTTGGATCTCCCTTCGCACCACAGACCGGACACCGCGGAGGGTGAGTGGACGAACCCCTCCGGCCACACTTGCAGAGGGGGACGGGCCCCATCCCCTGCAGCGCTTCCACCCGAAGGTGGCACAGGGCCACCGGAGGGTCCGCCTGGGCACTAGTGCCAGGTGCAGTCACCAGCTGAGGTGGGAGAGGTGGGTCTGCTGGGACCTGCCTTCCCAAGCGTTCTAGGTTTGTGAGTAGTTATGTTAGTTTGGGTTAGTGGCATTGTATTCCATTCAGATTAGTTGTAACAGCATGCATTGGTATTCCCATCAAACAAACACCCAGATATTAACACCATTGAACAAGGGGCATATCAATATCACATGCATTATTTGAACAGAAATACACAGTCAAACAACATGCAGGGTTGATTAATGGCAACAGGCCATCAGATTTGCAGGTATGAACAGGGCACATGCACGAACAGACATGCATATATTTATGAAACGGACAAATGTCCATGATTAATGAAATGTTCACATACCATTATTTAGTGGGTGCTGTTATATGGAATTATAGGGTTGGGCGGAGATAGAAAGTGATGACACATTCATATGTTACACATTGATTTACATTTATAATAGGTGCACAATTAAGTTGAGGCTGATGTTTCAAAATAAATTTTATTTGACTGTCAAGCTACACCTGTTACAAATACATCACTATCCTACTTATTTTGAATCTGATCAGATTCATCATCCTGCTACACTTTGATGACAGGACAGGGGACAACTATGGCTGTTTAGTCTGTCAGATAATCATTCATTCTATCTGCAAATTGTTTACTGTGATCACCATATACAGCATTTGGCTAGACATTCCAGATTCTGACACACTGAAATCAGTTTGGTATATTAAGTTGTACTTCCCACATGCATTTAGTTCTGTAGAAACACACTGGGGCTAATATATTCCGGGGTTATTACTACTTTATTTATTCATACATGACCCTTTCTGTCAGTCTCACACTTCCTTCAAATTCACAGTTCAGGTTGCTACTTCTAGGCTTTGTTCACATGTTAGACTAGTGGTGATTCAAACACTTTCCAACAGCCTCACTTCTGTCATGATTCAGCATTTCAACAGGGGATATATCTCACATGTGACTACCTCAGATTCTGAAGCTGTACTCTTGAGACTACTGCAGGTTACACTATATTTAATTAATGGTGGGACATCTGTATGACAGCACTGTTTAATTCTATCAATTATATTTCCAGTTACACTTGCATACTGATGAACTTGTTGCAGCCATACCTGCAGACTTTCAAATCTTGCTTGCACATTATATTACTTTTAATCAATACACTGCAGTGTTCTGATACATGCTACAGTATAATATTTATTTACAAGTACTGGGTGGGGTTACTAACCTGCGGTGGCGCATCCGCACCAGCCTACGGGCATGCATCTCGCGATTAAGAGCGGACACCTGCAGCTGTAATACAAAAGAAGTAATATTGGACTACACATCTCCATGGTATCAGCTAGTTGAAATCCTTACATACATAAGTAAAATGTAACTTACTCAGTAGTGGGGCGTTGGGCATATCCCGGGCCTCCTGGATCCATTCGGACAACTGGTCTTGCTTGCGTCGTTTCAAGTCCGCATGGTGGTGACGGACCTGCTCACCAGTGCGTGGAATGCCAGTAGCACTGGTCAGATCACGAGCCAACTGGTCCCATGCCTCTGCCCTATATGCTCCCCATGAGACCTGGCCCTGCATGAGTTGGGCCTCGTGATGGTGGACAAGGAGCCAGACCATGTATCTGGACTCCTCAACGCCCCAACGCTGTGCTCGAAAGCAACGTCCCTCACCTACTCCACTCATTCTGACTGCAGCTCTGATCTACAATCGTTTCTGCTGTGTATTCCCGCCTATGGGGCTTATATATGCCGATTTTCCCGCACATTTCTCTGATTGGCCGTTTTGGAATTGTATCTACTTCACTGAAAATGCTTTATCATCTCCATTCTGGATTTTATCCCATATATATGCTATTTCTGCATTTCTAGGTATTGCTGTCATGGCTTAGTGGTTTAGTACCTTGACTCTAGTGCATGGTATCCTGGGTTCGAATCTGGCAACTGATTTTTGATTTTCCTGACAGAAATGAGTTGAGACCTGTCAATCAAACATGCCAAAAGCACTTTTAAGCACTTAAAACCAGGTCTGCACTCGTTTGCGGAGCTAGCATGCGCACTGGCAGTTAGCTTGTGGGAGCGCCGCGCAAACGGTGTGCGCTGGGATAAACCTTAATTGGCTAGTGACACACATGTTCAGCTAAGCACAGCTAGTTGCAAACAGTTTCACTCTGTTAAACCGATGCCTAGCAACAGGCACGCAGTTTACAGCTTTTTAAACACTACTCAGCTACGGGCACTCTGTCTCACAGCAGCTTACCTATCAGTACATTTCTGACTATTTTTGTTATTGTGTTACTTCAGAATATATGCTCCATTTCATTCCATTTTACAAAAGGGAATACATTTACATGTGTACAATACTGTCAGGGGGCTTTTTAGTGCTTATTTACAAAAAAAAAAAGGTTGTTGTGGGGGCTCGAACCCTGCCTGCCTACTCTTAGGCCGGCAACTCTACCGCTAAGCTATTACTTCTTGGCTTACTTTGCATATTTAGTTCTTATATCCTTTTCCACTGATTGCTAACTGTGATTGCGCTAGTAGCACACCCACGCACACGGGCGCACACAGTAGCAAACATTTACGGGGTTTAAAAAAAAAAAGGTTTTAATTTAATTTTATTACATCTCTTCACTTTATACAGTGATGGTCTATCGGGGCATGTGTTGTGTAGTGTGTTTATGCACATTTCCATGGCCTCTCTCGTGGCTGTTTACTTTCAGCCATTCTAGTCTTCCTGGGGCGTGTCCGCTTGTAGGGCTTAGCCTACAGACACGCCCCCTACTCTCTTACATGGACCGTGTAAGAGTTACTAGTGTGATTCAGCATGCCTTATGCACCTCATGCATATGCATGACATGCTGACATCACACAGTTTCACTGCAGCCTCCGTGTAAGAGTTATAACTCTTACACGGAGGCTTCCTGAATCTGGCCCAGTATCTTAGAATTTGAAAGAAAAGCACACGGAAATATCTTATCTGATGTTTTACTGGCATATTAATATCCTGGAAGTAATAAAACACGATAACTTTAGTGAAGTAGTTTAATATGATATCTTGGCAACTTTATTACTGGTATGGTGGGAAAGATGAAAATTAGTGGAATATGGCAGTGTTTACCATTTAGTTATTTTGTCATACAGCAAGAACACAAGATTGTGACATACTGTCTGTAGTTTTTCTATAACCAAAAGCAGAGGTTTTTTTTGTTTGTTTTTTTTTTTTTTTAGATACAGAACTTTTTCATTTTTTCCTTCATTAGGGCTAAGGCTCATGAATGTAAAACAAATTATATGCATTAATGAGAGTCACTACTTTTTATCTATGTATAAATTTGAATTGACCATGACAATCTGTTGATTTTGCTGGGTTTTACTACTGTAGATATAATGTGTGCATGAGTGAAGTCTGAGGCCTGAGAAGCCAGTGTGAGTTGTGGACCAATATATGTTAGAGTAAAAGAGAACAGCTTTGGGTGGTTGTAGTTGTAGCAGTGTGGGGTATCTAATTATGGGGGAGAGATCAGGACCTAACATGCTAAATAAAACAATAGTAAACACAAATAAACATAAGCTAAAGGATGAAGTGTAACTAATGTCTTTTGGCTTTTCCCGGTTAGGAGTTGCCACAGCGGAACTCCAGTCCACTAATGATTGACAGAGAATGTTTACGGTGCCAAGTTGCCAGCATGATGCCCAACTTTCAAAGAAGGTACACCCATTCATGTACGCACCTACCTGCATGTCTTTAACATCACTCGACCGCGAGGGGGACATGCAGACTTTACACAGAAGGCTCTCCAGCCGAGAATCGAATGGAAGAACCTCTTGCTGTGAGGAGACAATGCTAACCGCTGCACCACCGTGGCTATAGCTAAAGGATGAAGTGTACAGAGGTTAAATGCAATCATGGAGGGAAAGCACATAGAGTATAGGGAAAGGCAGATACCCCTAAACAGGAACAGATTCGTCAATTAATCAGCTTTGACTAGAACAAGTGAGGAAAATAGAGTGAGGGGTTCCTGGTGAAAGCCAAGAGATTTTTATTTTGTATCCTCATATTACCAACATGATGCCTGTATGGGAGTCCAGACAGAAACAACTCCCAGTTTTGAGTTCCTTCACAATTGCTTTTCTTAAGGCTGTAGGTATGAAAAACAGAAAATGCATCATTGCAGCAATCAATGAGATGGGTTTGCCAAACTCCTGACTCGTACTCAAACTGTTATAATACCTTTGCTAGTATAATTAGGCATAGTAGCTCCTGAGAAAGAGAGAGAGAGAGAAAGAGAGCGAGAAAGAGATAAAGAGAGAGAGATTTCTCTGTGAGTGGATATTCAATGTTTCTTGGTACCCACAACATGACAAGTAAATCAATCAGTGGAGACATAGTGGGCCTGCTGACTACAGATGTAAGCAGGAGAGGGCACAAAACCATTTCTTAATCATAGTATACTATTAATTCAAGTGAATGCTTAAACAATAGTTCAATAGATTTGCAAACCTTTATAAAACTGTTTTCTGCTTGTTCACCTTCTACATAAAGTGTAGCATCATTACAAAACAATGAGTGGGTCCTTTCTAAAATTCTAAGCACCATAACAACGTTTAGAACTGTGCAGTTGTAAGAATAAAGATGGGGGGAATGTATACAAAGTTCAAAGATTGCAACACCCAACAGTATCACTTGACTTTACAGTACAGACATCTTTCAATTAGTATATATTGGTTGCAATGCTATGGGAGTGCAGACCACCACCCCCTTGAAAAAAATACTTTAATGACATTACAATGTGCTTTTTCAGATTTTCTTGTATTTATTTTTTAATTATACTTTACATTTTGAGGTTACATGACTTCCCTTTACAGCTTTTGCACTTCAGATATAGAGCCAAGATGAGCACTTTTAGTTAATGCATATATCTGCATTTTAGATCTTAGTTATTAATAACTTTTATTTCTTATTTATTTACAGGATGTATTTTACACAATGGCTGCTAATACCTTCCATTCTCTAATGTGGAAATGTTTTCGTTGGACCTACCTGCTTGGCAAGTCAGCCTAAGTTATAAAACAAAAATCTAAACAAACAGCAAAAAAAAACAAGTAAGACCCCTGCAGTCCCCCCCCCCCCATGTGAATGCTGCATTCTCCCATTCCCCCTACATCTTATGTATGCTAACTCTAAGGTCATATAACCTCCTCTGCATCAGGCTGTGCAATTTTCAATCTAAAACAAATGGAGATGTTTCTACTAATCAAGCTTTCATCTCAACTCGCACAGTCAATTGCACCTCCAGACACTCAAACCCTGTACACGTACATACGACATTGGAATTTTGAGACTATTCAATGTGGACTCAAAAAATTGGAAAGAGTAAGTGCAATTTTCAGAATATAACCATGAAGCACAAATCTCTTTGTAACACATAAAGCACATGTTTTAGCTGTTAAGTAGCTCCCCTGAATTATAGGGTTGTACTCCCACACCCTCACTACATATATATTAGTTCTGAAATCACAGTACTTTTGAGAAAAGGGAAGGCTTGATGTGATACGGTACAGCTGCGATAAGCCCATATATTCTGTGATTATGTATTGTAGCACTGCCGTTTTAAGATAAATGTGTAACATTGTTATTTGAAGAAGGACTGTATCCATTTAGAAGTGCATTCATAATGAGTGAACTGCTAACATCATTCTTGCTGAGTGATCATTTGATATGGTATAAAAGTTACCATTTTTCTTGCAAATGCTGGTGCAGCTTAACATTGGCACTGCCGTTTGACATGACTAGGTAACCAGCAATGATCATCAGGACATGGTGTCAGAACCAGGATCATCTTCAGAAAATAAAATCTGCAAATGACATTCCTCTCAGAAAAAGTACACCAACAGGTTCATAGGTTCATTGTACTTACTGGTCTATTGACTGTGAGGTTGTTAAGAAGCCTAACCTTACCTTCCCAAGTTAGTTTGTAGCCCTTATATTTTACATTCAGATAATCCAGAAATAGGCTGAACAAGAATATCTTGGAACATTTACATTTCCCTTAGGGACAGGGGTGCTAAACCAGGGATAAATTTGCAGTTACCAATCTATTCATCCATATTATGTTTGAATAGAGTAAGAGAAGTACTTTGCTTTCCGTGGAGTGGACGATGATTCCATAGCAGTGGTATTCTCTGCAACACAAATTTCTCTTTCCAATGTGTTTGATTTACTTTGCAAAAGAGATTGAGATCCTTTGAGTGGGCGTGTATGATACCATTGGACTTGCAAATGTGTAATAGGCCTTGACAGAATGTGGTTTGTTGAATCTCTATAAGCAAGACAGAGGTCACCTCTCAGTAGCCTGTATGATAATGAGAAGACAGACAAGGTTTTAATATGGTTTCAGATTTTTTTTTATGATTTAGGCCCTTGATTTTTTTTTTTTTAGTGAGAAAGCATTGTGGTAATTTCAGCTGTGCCAACTGTTAGGATAGGTACATACCAAAAGAGGCATTATACTTAATGATAGGCCTAATGAGTGCTGAGTACAGTGGAACAATTAAACCCCTGGATCTGGATGCAAAACCTTTAAATATAGTCAATGCAATGAAAAAGGACTTCCTTACAGATACATGTTGATCAAAGGGCAGCTCATTGTTAACATAGGTCCCCAGATCCCTAACTGTGGGATCAATTTTCATGGGTGTATTGTCAATGTGATAGTTACAAGGGAAGTCATGCTTGCCAGCGGATACAATTATACATTTCTTGGCATTCAATTTTAGTCCATAGTTTTGACACTATCTATTTGTTTGGGTCAGGCAATCATGGAAGATTGTGGTGCCCTCAGGAGAGTTTATGATGACACTGAGTTTGCAGTCATCTGCAAACTTGATCAGCCACAAACTGTTAACATTTGTTTTGACCTCTAAGAAGTAAATCCCAAAGAAGAGTGGCCCAAGGACTGAACCCTGGAGTACACTGTTAGTGACAGGTCTTTTGGGAGAGGTATAGGCACTCACTAACTTGCTGGGTCCTATTTGAGAGCCAATTTGTTATCCAATGAGTTACAAAGGGACTGACATATAGTTCTAGTAGTTTAATTTCTCCAAGTCTTTTGGGTTTATAATACCATGATGGGAATGTACCCCATTCCTAAGTCAAAGACATATAGCTGGGAGAGTTATCTATTATACATTTATGGGAAATGGTGTTGAAGTTCTTTGCGAGGTCTAGCTATGTGATGCGCACTGTTTTACCCTCATCCATTGCTTCAGTACCTTTTTCAAAGAAGTCAGCCAGGTTAAGTACAAATGAGGTTGGGTTGAGAGTCTGTAGGTTATCTACATCCTTATTTATTAATTCCATAATGATCCTTTCCATAACTTTACAGATAAACTGTTCAGGCTTAAGGGTCCATAGTTACTTGGGTCCCCTGAAGCTCCACCTTTGTGTAATGGAATGCCTGTCGCTGTTCCCCATTAATCTGGCATGAAGGCTGTTTTAAGGCTGGTATTTAATAGTGTCTGTAGGAGATCAGCAAGTCTTGCTTCAGGCTGACCAGTAGGCAGCCTGGTATGTTATCTGGCCTACAGATGTACTGTTCTTGGCCTTAAATAGTGCCTTGCAAATTTGTTCTTTGGTGATTTGTGTCGGGGTTTGTATGTGGGTATGTGATCTGAGAATATTGGTGGGGAGAAGAGGTGAAATTTGAGCTAAATTTGTATGCTAGTAGACTCGCTATGTCCTCTGGGTGAGAGTATGAAATATAATTTCCTATTATCTCTGCAGAGTGCAGAACATTGTTTCTGACATTTTTAAAATAATTAAAGCTTTGTTGATATCCCTTACCTGGGTGGCTATTTTACCTCATAGCTGGTTTTGCTAATTTAGTCAGAGTTCAGAGTTCATTGTTTGGTTTTGCAAGATGTATTTTGTCATCTTGAGAGCTATATTTATTTTTTTGTGCAATTATTTTTTTTTCTTTTATTATAGAGCCTGTTTATATTCGGGTCCCACCATAGGGGTTTACATTTGAATTTGGCATTGTATTTATTTATTAAGTGGAATAAATGCTTCTATGCAGCTATTTACATGTGCATAAAAATTGGCAGAGAAGGACTCTGCATAGGTAATGAGACTCATCAAGATGGAAGGGGTGTTGAATTTATCCAGGTCATCACTCAGTTTTAGTAGCTTAGCCTTCACATAATCTTTAAATACCAAAGTATCACAACATGCTTCATGCTTCAGTCTTATGGTGAATGTGATTGAATTATGATCTTATTTGACCAGGGAGAAAGTTACAATTGATGGGGAGCAAGGCTGCCCCATATTAGTTAGGATCAAACCCAGGATTTTATAGCTTCTAGCAGGCATGCAGACTAACTGGTCCTTGGGGTTTGTATTGATAAAGTTCAGAAATCGGTGGGCATACATATTTCAGGATGTCTCCTAGTTTATGGAGAAGGTGTTGAAATCGGTTTACCTTTATATTGTCGATCCTGATATGGGCGACACGACTTCCACGAATGCCGAAATGTGAACGTCTCCAACGTCGAATTCTGAATATGCGAACGAAAAAACCTTGCCCCTTTTTGACCCATGGTAGCATGGGTGTGGAGGTGTTGCGCAGCCAGTAATTTTGAATGTTGAATGTTTTTTGACATTTACAATTTTTCAGTTTTGGTTCGCGCAAAACGAGTCGATAAAGTGGCCGTTCAACAAAGTGCACTCGACTATTTAAAGGTAAACCGTTGAAATCCCCTAGGAAAATGGTATTTGGCTTAATACATAGAGACTCCATACTAGTTAGGCAGAAGGTATGGCCGAGGGGGACATAGAGTAATTCCTATAGTTAGCTATGATATGATAAGAGCCTTTGTTAATAGTAAGTTGGACGTGGGGGAGTTTTAGATATTTTTTATTATAGCTGGAGATGGAGTGCTTTTTTTAAGAACATGGAGAAACTACTACCTTTAGTGTCTTCATATAATGTGGTGTGACTGAACTTGTGATAGACATTGAAACCCTGCACTGATGGAGTGCTTTCAATTGTCTTGAACCAGGTCTCTGTAATGATGCATATATCAATGTTTTCTAGGGTAAAGTGTGCTTATAGGAAATGGAGTTTTTTTGTTAAGGCTCCTAGCACTGAGCAGCAATATCTCTATGTATCCAGATTTTGTTTACTTATGCTGGAAGCTTTAGAAGACTGACATTGCTTAAAAAAAGGCACTATCGGGATGGATAAGGATTCAGTAATATACTAAAGCCTTGGGCGGAGAGGTGTAGGCCATCCTTGGCAAAGCAGTTTGAACTGTCTACCATATCTTGACAGGGTAATATATATTGCACCCTCTTTGAATGACACCAGATGCTAAGCCAGTTGTTGAAATTGATAATCTTTTGTTCTTATTGCATATCACTCTTGGTGTTAGTAGAATGGTGCTCAAGGCGAGGTTCACACCATCCTTTTAGACACATATTCTGTGAGCTCTATAATGTCTCTTTTTCATATAGTCCAGGGAGGTACATATCAAGTCATTTACACTCATGTGTACTATGGCTGTATCACATGTCTACTAATGGTGCAAGGACCTGAGTCCTTGCAACATATGGTGAATCTTGGCACCTGATAGACAACTGAATGTAACTCTTTCCTTGCACAGCTTTGTTACTGGTGCATTAGTGTGTTTCACTATGGAGTCACCTATGACTATGATGTTGGATTGTGTGAGGGTTTGTTTTATTGGCTCTTGCACTGAGTCAGTATGACTCTTAGATGTTTGTTTCATGCTTGGTGTTAACTGCTATGTGTACTTGTCAGGTTGCTGAAGGTTCTTTTTTCTTAGGTTACATTTAGGAGGGCTTTGTGGGTCTATATCAGATGAACGAAAAATCCATTCATCGAAACTTAATGATCGAAACGTCATGGACATCGAAAACGGTATTGTGGGGGATTGCACCCCCCCCCTGCTAAATATATATTCTAACTCCGAGATTGCACTACAGTGAGGAAAGGGCAAATACCCTAATCCTCACTGTACTGAGACCCCACAATACCGTTTTCGAAGTCTGTGAAGCTTTCATCATTACGTATTCGATGAACAGATTTTTTTATTCATCTGATATAGATCGGGGCTTTGTGGTCTAGGTCGGTTACTATGAAGAGCCTCAGCTTATGTAGGTCTAAGTGCTTGGTTTGAACTGTGTGCTCTTTGCTTAGTGCTGAGTTGTGTATTACTGACCACTTGGTTACTTATCGTGTGTAGAGTCCACTAAACTCAGATTAAGCCATTTTTAATGAAAACAAATAGTTGTACGTCACAGACTGGGTGTTTTAATGATGTTAATTCATTTAGCCAACTGAATTTCTGTTGAATATGACAAAGTTTAACCCACAAGAATTATTTGACTTTATAAAACTATTTATCTGGCCAGTATGGCGGCAGTGGTTTGGAAATGTTAATGTTAGTGATGATAATGTATCAACTAAGTTTGAAAAAGAGGTAGAATTTCTTTTTTTTTTTTTGACTGTGAAAGTCCAGCTGTGGAGATCACACCTATTCAGTGGAGGCCTAGGGAAAACATCTCCCAAAAAAGAACAATTGCTTCAAACAATTACAATAAACAACATAATGTGGTAAATAAGTTGTAAAAGTACATATTAATCCATTATTTTCAAAACATATTTGCAAAATTTGTTACATATCTTGCATTTCATATATTGTATTTCACACTATTATGACTTAAAAATCATGAATATGTGAGGAAGTACCATAGTATGATGTATTGCTCTTGAAAACAGTGCCTAGATAAACAGTATGTAGAAATGTAACAGTAAAAGTCTGAAGTAAGTGTAAGTATATATACAATACTTTTATTCTGAAGAAAATTCAGTGAGGTGATGTTTTGGGGAATGGTTGTAATTATGACAGATATGCTATTGAGTAGGTCTAGAGTTTTTCATTTTATACATTGGTTATCCAGGTAAGTCCACCAAGTGTCCCTTATCAGGGGTGACCCACTGTTTGGTAAAGTAATTTACTTAAGAGTCACACATTATTCAAATGGAGGAGGAAAGAATCAAACTCTGTACCCTTGACTACAGGTAGCAGCTTGCTAATATGTCAGAGCAATAATCCTTTGTGTTAACTTTCAGACTAAAATGTCCATTTGTTGCTGTAGAAGACAGGAAAGTTAAAGAAATGGAAGAATATTGTGTTGTGTTAAAAACAGCAGTGAAGCCTGAGCTGAGTCATCAACAAGGGCATTGGTTAGAGATATAAGGCAGTACTTGTAAACATGGAAGAAATGTACACTTATTGTATGTAGGGAAGTGATTATGTGAAACAGATACGGATTAGTGGCATGAAGAGCAGGCTAGGCAGGTGGTATCACAGAGGAAGGTTTTTGTTATAGTGAGTGTGACTATATAATAGAAATGGGTAGACAGGTGGCAAGTAATAAATCAAAGTGAAAAGAAAAACATACTAAAAGAAATTCAGGAAAACACTTTAATGTACACCATGAGGTAAGAAGCCAATGTACAATTTGTTTCATTCTCTGTGGGCCAGAATATTCTATATGAGTCACTAATTAGTAAGCTCAATGAAAATGTTGTGCCAAAAAGAAACATTATCATGAAAGGACATGCTTCCACAGATGTTTGTACTAGACAACCAAACAGTGAATGTGTCGAAGCTTTTATAAAGTGATTTAATGAATTGTCTGAAAATTATAGGTTTAATGAAATGAAAGATGAACAGAGTAGAAACAGAACTGTAACTGGGCTGGCAAATATCCAAGAGTCTTACAAGTTGCAACTTGAGGTGAATTTGACTTTGAAAAAAGCAATACAAATTGCCAGAGAGGCTGAATTGATGAAGAAAAACAGTACTAATTGGGTTAGGTTAAATGACGTATGTCAGGTACAACGCAATGAAAGAAATATAATTTGGCCATGAGCATGGTCAAAGTAAGCATGTACAAGAACAGGAGAGTGTGAGTAGACTTGGAAAATGCATGAGGTGTAACCGTTATCATGCTGAGTCAGAGTAATGTGCAGCAGGAGGTATAACCATTATCATACTGAGTCAGAGCAGTGTGCAGCATGGGATGTAACCGTTATCATGCTGAGTCAGAGCAGTGTGCAGCAGGAGGTGTAACCGTTATCATGCTGAGTCAGAGTAATGTGCAGCATGAGGTGTAACCGTTATCATGCTGAGTCAGAGCAGGGTGCAGCAGGAGGTATAACCATTATCATACTGAGTCAGAGCAGTGTGCAGCAGGAGGTGTAACCATTATCATACTGAGTCAGAGTAGTGTGCAGCATGAGATGTAACCGTTATCATGCTGAGTCAGAGCAGTGTGCAGCAGGAGGTATAACCATTATCATACTGAGTCAGAGCAGTGTGCAGCATGAGATGTAACCGTTATCATGCTGAGTCAGAGCAGTGTGCAGCAGGAGGTATAACCATTATCATACTGAGTCAGAGCAGTGTGCAGCATGAGATGTAACCGTTATCATGCTGAGTCAGAGCAGGGTGCATCAGGAGGTATAACCATTATCATGCTGAGTCAGAGCAGTGTGCAGCATGAGATGTAACCGTTATCATGCTGAGTCAGAGCAGGGTGCATCAGGAGGTATAACCATTATCATGCTGAGTCAGAGCAGTGTGCAGCATGAGATGTAACCGTTATCATGCTGAGTCAGAGCAGGGTGCAGCATGAGGTGTAACCGTTATCATGCTGAGTCAGAGCAGTGTGCAGCATGAGATGTAACCGTTATCATGCTGAGTCAGAGTAATGTGCAGCAGGAGGTATAACCATTATCATACTGAGTCAGAGCAGGGTGCAGCAGGAGGTATAACCATTATCATACTGAGTCAGAGCAGTGTGCAGCATAAGATGTAACCATTATCATGCTGAGTCAGAGTAGTGTGCAGCACCAGATATAACCATTATCATGCTGAGTCAGAGCTGTGTGCAGCAGGAGGTATAACCATTATCATACTGAGTCAGAGCAGTGTGCAGCATGAGATGTAACCGTTATCATGCTGAGTCAGAGCAGGGTGCAGCATGAGGTATAACCATTATCATACTGAGTCAGAGCATTGTGCAGCATGAGAAGTAACTGTTATCGTGCTGAGTCAGAGCAGTGTGCAGTATGAGAAGTAACTGTTATCATGCTGAGTCAGAGTAGTGTGCAGCATGAGGTGTAACCATTATCATGCTGAGTCAGAACATTTTGCTGCATGTGGTGTGACCATTATGCTGCAGTGTCACAGCAGGGTGCTACACAAGGTGTAACTATTATCATACTGAATCAGAGCAGTGTGCAGCATGAGATATAACCATTATCATGCTGAGTCAGAGCAGTGTGCAGCACCAGATATAACCATTATCATGCTGAGTCAGAGCAGTGTGCAGCATGAGAAGTAACCATTATCATGCTGAGTCAGAGCTGTGTGCAGCATGAGGTGTAACTGTTGTCATGCTGAGTCAGAGCAGTGTGCAGCATGAGGTGTAACCATTATCATGCTGAGTCAGAGCTGTGTACAGCATGAGGTGTAACCATTATCATGCTGAGTCAGAGCAGTCTGCAGCATGAGGTGTAACCGTTATCATGCTGAGTCAGAGCTGTGTACAGCATGAGGTGTAACCGTTATCATGCTGAGTCAGAGCAGTCTGCAGCATGAGGTGTAACCGTTATCATGCTGAGTTAGAGCAGTATGCAGCATGTGGTGTAACCGTTATCATGCTGAGTCAGAGCTGTGTACAGCATGAGGTGTAACCGTTATCATGCTGAGTCAGAGCAGTCTGCAGCATGAAGTGTAACCATTATCATGTTGAGTCAGAGCAGTGTGCAGCACCAGATATAACCATTATTATGCTGAGTCAGAGCAGTCTGCAGCATGAGATGTAACCGTTATCATGCTGAGTCAGAGCTGTGTACAGCATGAGGTGTAACCGTTATCATGCTGAGTCAGAGCAGTCTGCAGCATGAGGTGTAACCGTTATCATGCTGAGTAAGAGCAGTTTGCTGCATGTGGTATTACCATTATGATGCTGTGTCACAGCAGGGTGCTACATAAGATGTAACCATTATCATGCTGAATCAGAGCAGTGTGCAGCATGAGGTGTAAGCGTTATCATGCTGAGTCAGAGCAGTGTACGGCATGAGGTATGTAACCATTATCATGCTTATTGTGGTATTTTGTTGAAGTGACACTCAGACTCCATGTGCAAAAATGGGAAAATGGGGTTGTGGATGGATGGAATTCATCTACAGTCCTAGGCTAGTTTGTCACCTACCTTTCATACTGTACTCTGCTGGTACTTTCTCATCTTAGCTGCTCTTGTTCTTATAATCTAAAGTGTGAATACCCCACAATTTCATCTTATCGCATTGTTTATGCTTTCCCTTGGGCAGGCTTGGCTTATCACTACTGTGCTGATGACATCCATTGTGTTACCTTTCATGGTATGTGTATATTCCCTACTGGACTTAATAGAGGCCATTCCTTCATGACTTACTAATAACTGATTAAAGCTGACCACATCTAAAACTGACGCCTTGGTATACATGACACATTGAGAATTCTACTGCTTTGCCACATCTATGTTTTATAATTGTATGACAAAAGGCTCAAGTTTATTATTTATTTATTTATTTATTTATTTATTTATGCGTTAAACCAGGCAAACCATTGGACACAGGTGTCCATTTTCAGGAGTAATGTGGGAGCACTGTCTGTATTAGTGTCTTACTCGCAGCTCATGTCAAAAGATGCAATCTTGCCATCTCTGATGGTGAAGAGGCATAAAACCTTGACCCAAGAGACCAGACTTTGATTAGTAGCTTGGATACATGAAGAGGACAGAGGAGGATGGACATGCCCATCTTTTGTGGGAGAGTGGGGCAGAGCTGGCCTTGCCTTGCAACAGTACCACAGACGAAGGCCAATAAGGCATTTATGAGGCCTAGAGGTTCACCAAGTCACTGCCTGTCAGACGTCTTCAATATGGGTATGTGGGAGTATGAGCATGTATTGGGAGGAGCACGAGCGTGTATGGGTAGGAGTATTAGTGTATATGGGGAGGAGCATAAGCATGTATGGGGAAGGTGTTTTAAGTCTTTGCAGCAATGTAGGTTGCATGATCCCCCCAGAAAGGGTTAGGGCAGGGCAACTGCAAAAAATGCCTTCATTGCAAGGATACCAGTGAGGACATAAAGCACCCTCATTACTGCTTAAATGATGGCTCCCCTCCTGATAGCTCTTGTCATGTTTTCAAGATGAAATCCCCTATAAGGGAAAAATTGTGCCTTGCCCAACTAAGGTCAATGCTTGATGGTCGCAAGACATGAGGGTCAAAAATCACATAAAAAGTTTGTGATTGTGGTGCTATCATTGAGAGCTACTCGACATTTATGCAGTAACTGTCTGCTGTTTAAAAGCCCTGCATTTGCATGGGTTTGCTGTTGCTTAAACCAAGTTCCACTGAGTTAGTTGACCAGCCAGTACTCTGCTATCAGCATCTGAGCCATCTGAAGCTCACAACTAAAGATAAGACCATTATTGCATGTATTTTGGCACTTGCTAACTGTTATCACTGTTTTTGTTGATCATTTCTGCATTTTTACTGAACTTTTTTGCCTGCTTTTCAACCTCTGCATTTAATTTGTATTCTGGGCACTTGTACTGTGTAGCATAGACTAGCCACATATACTGTTGTGTCTAGTTCTGCTTGCGTTTGAACTGAGCACTAACCCCCAGCAATTTTTTTTCTGGAGACGGCCCTCTGCACTCTTGTAGCAGGAATGTATGACTAGAGACCCATCTGTTGAAGCTCGTTGGTCTTGGGCTCTTTTCTGAGCTTTTGACTGGCTATTTTGCCCGCAAGTAAGTTTTTTTTTTTTTTGTTTATTTTAAAAGTCCTGCATTTGTGTAGGTTTGCACAATGTGCACTGTCGCGCACTACCACCCATTAATGAGCAGTTGCAATTACTGTTGACATCTATAGGAGCAAACTGCTGTGCACTAAATTTTCCCTTAGCTGTGGTCTGTTTTCTAGTGGGACATTTTTGTGGTTGTGCTTCCCTATCGGTCTACAGACCAGTACAGCACTGAGCTGCCCTCTCTAGTTCTTCTTATCAATACTAGTGAATTACCCTCTCACAGGCTCCCCAACTGTTTTTTTCTGGTCAATCCCTGTTACTGACCACAACTTTTACCTAGCACTATGGAAGGACAATACCCCACCATTTCTTCTGCCTACCTGGTCGAATTAGGCATCTTGAGACAATGTAGCAATTGCCTCATGTACACTGACAACCCAGTTCTTTTAAGATACTCCAACTCAACATGCAAGAGTTGCATCTACATAAAAAACATACAGTCAAAGCTCCCTTGCTTATCCTAAGCAGGTTGTCAGCAGTCACATCTCACCGCCCTCACCTACCATGCAACAAATACATAACCCCACATATGTGGAGGTCCTCTCTAAAAATTTACCCAAAGCATAGACACCTCCTAAACACAAGAACACCACACACACTTCACATGCAGATAAACACAGTACACATTAAAACACACATGCCATTGTCTCACCGAGTAAGCCATTAAAGCGTAACACAAAACCAAATGTACTAGTCATAGGTGATTCTATCATAAGTCACACTGATGTGCCACTCACCAGGCTGGATAAGGAGAAGGTCACGGTTAGCTGTCTGTCTGGTGCCAGGATCCAGAACATCAAATATGTACTCAAGTCTCTCAGCAGCAAGTATTGTTATGACTCTGTCATAGCATGTGTTGGCATGAACGACTTGAGACGTACCTCTCTGGACTATATGAAGAGAGACATGGCTGAGCTCTCGGACTACGTGTCCCAGGCAGGTATGTCCCTACCTTAAGCAGCATTTTATCATCACCTAGAGTGATGCCTCAATACAAGCTAAAGAAGATTGACTTCAACAATTGGCTTAGTGTCTGGTGTCATTTAAAGGGGATCCATTTCCTTTCACCCTGGGATGATATGATTGATAGAACTCGATGCTTTGCCAGAGATGGTCTTCACCTGTCACCCCTAGGATATCGGCTTCTGGCAAAGGTTCTTGCCTTCCCCAGTGCATTTTTTAGGCAATGTCACAAGTACAAGATTTCCAACATAATTTACTCCCCAAAAACCAACATCAGGGTCAATCTGCTAAATGCTAGGAGTTTAAACCTAAAACTGCACTTGTTGTAAGCTGCCCTCACCTTAGAGGATGCTGACGTCTGTGCTGTCACAAAGGTCTGGTTCAAGGTTGGGGAAAGCACCCCGGCCATACCGGGCTACAATGCCTTCCACTCACTCAGACCATCAATTGTGAGCAGAAAATCCAAAGGAAGAGGAGGCGTATCAATTTTTATTAAAGTTAAATACTCCTCCAGATTGGTAACACTAAATGAGTCCCTCAAACTACTCCAAGTAGAACTCACTGTAGGTAAAACTCCTCTCCAAATTATCACCAGTTATAGGACCCCTTCCATGAACCAGGACACCCACAATGCCTACCTGGACCTCCTGGAGTCCCTCAATATACCAGCAGAAACTGCTATCTAAAAGCAGTAGGCGACAGTCCCTAAACTCAAAGGACTCCCTCCTTGGCCTAAATAAGCAAATAAGACATGTAGTGATCCAAAACCAACTACAAATATAAATTGACTACCCTAGCCAAGGGTAACTATAAGGCATTCTTCAGCTATGCCCACGACCTCAAAAGAAAATCCCAGATTTGCAGAGAACTTGTTGTAAGTGGCACAACATATGTTGAACCTGGTGATATTGCTAACCTGCTGGCAGATAGGTTTAGTGAGAACTTCTCCCCCTGTATCTACCCAGTATATCTCAAGATATCCCCCCTACATGGCCCCCCAGAAATTTGTAAGGAACAGGTCCTTAATGCCCTTTCCAAGGCTAAAAACACAGCCTCTATGGGACCAGAAAACATCCCTGGCTGGGTCCTAAATTGCTTAAAGTAAGAGTTAGCTGTACCTCTGAGTACCATCTTTAACCACAGTCTAAGCACTGGTTATGTTCCTGTAGATTGAAAAAAGGAGGTTCCTCTGCTGGCCCTGGGAATTACAGACCCATAAGTCTAACCAGCCTCATATGCAAGGCCATGGAGACAGTCATCATGGACCTTATCAACAAAGATATAGGAGACCTACAAACACTAGACCTGTCCCAATTTGGTTTCATCAAAGGGACAGCATGCCTACTAAACAGTGGACTTCTTTGAGACAGTCACCAAAGCCCTAGATGAAAGCAAAATTATGCATACTGCCTATTTAGACCTAGCAAAGGCCTTCAGCACCATTCCCCACTCACGTATTATTGATAAACTTACCCAACTGAGCATAAACCAGTATATAGTCAGGTGGGTTGCAAACTAGCTCAGCAACAAAACATATACAGTTAAAATAGGGGACTCTTCATCCACCTTCAGACCACTAACCAGTGGAGTACTACAGGACTCGATGCTGGGGCTCCTGTTGCTTGTAATTTACTTTTCAGAAGTACAGGCCAAAACAAAGGGCATGTGGCTAACAAAGTTTGCAAATGACTGCAAACTAGGTGTGATCATTGAATCCCTAAGTGACATTGACACCCGCCAGGAAGGTCTTACTCAAACCAATGATTGGTGCCAAAGTCACAGGCATAAGTTAAAGGCTAAAAAGTGCATCATCATCCTCTTCAGCAAGGGTGACATCACTGCAAAGTATCACATTAACAATAACACCTTAAATACCCAATCAGCGATAAGAGATCTGGGCACACAGGTTGACAGCAACCTCTCCTTTGACCACCATGTTAAAGAAAGCCTACTACATTGCCCATCTCATCAATAAGGGAATTGCTTCCAGAAGAAAGAGGTTATAACCCCCCTGTACTTTTCCCTTATCAGACCAATTATAAAGTATAATGCAAAATTTGGTATGTACCTCACCAGGCACCTCCAACATTTGGAGACACCTCAGGGGTACCTTACAAAGAAAATTCAAGGTGTCCAACACCTGTTCTATGCTGATAAACTAAAATCTCTGTCACTGTATACTGTGTCGTACAGACTACTCAGAGGTGATCTCAGCCCTGATGGAAATGCTAGACATTAGCAAGACAAATGGTAGTTGCTGCACTGGCTCTAGTGATCTCAACATGAGAAGTGACATTAACAGGACCTGCTGGAGTGACAGGTTCATCTCCCAGAGGCTCCACCTACTCTGGAATAAACTTCTAATCCTAGTAAAACAGAGCCCTTCACTGATCCTTTTCAAGTCAAGTGTAATCTGGATAATTGGATGGGGAACCACAAATTCACCACTGGCGTTTCACCTGCATCCCTTCTGGAAAGATGCAGCAGGTGTTGAGTCAGGTCTGATAACACAACTACAAGAGGGAAAAAACTTGGCTAGGCTTGTATGGGCCTCAGGGCCATTAGACTAGTAACCTCCTATGATCCTATGATCCTATGTAGTGAAATTACCTTGTTTCCATCTGCAGATTACTGCAAGGAGGAAACTCCTCATGGCTCCTAATGTCCACAGAGGATGTCTCTGTTGTCACAACATCCTTCAGTTTGCCTGGCCTTGATTAGTACAGTGCTTTTACCTGTGACTTTCCAGAGCCAGGACTGATTTCAAAAGTTCATGCAAAACTCTGCAGTTTACTTACATACTGGTACATGCCATTAGAATTATGTTACATTTTACTTTCTTTTATTTAACATTTTTTACTCCCTTTGTAGCTCTATATAATATTTAAAATCTTAGTGCTGGCCTTTTTCTTCTTAAATGACTTGCATTCATCTTAAATGAAAGGGCTATTCGATTCTTATTTCCTACCATGGGCTTTGTGCTTTGCCATTGAGGAGGTTAGTAGTTTCTGGACAGACTGAATCATTTGGTAAACATTCTTTTGCACATCCTTGGGATTTGCTACCTCTGTGACTCAGGCATTATAACTCAATGGCCTTTTTCAAGAGTTACATAAATATGAAGCTTGTTTGGTCTGGCTTTTAGTGACAACTTGTGCAAACAGATTTTGCTTTTGACAACTTGTTTTCATTGCTTATTTCTGTTTGATTCATTTGTTTGATATATGTTTTATTGTTTTAAGTTTTCATAATGTTGTTTTTATTTTGGGAGAGTTCTGTTGGAAGGAAGATGTTTTGTTTATTCATAAATTCATTCATACATGCATACAAACATACTCACATTCCTATAAACATTTCTTTGCTAAGTGACATTTCTGTTCCAGACCAAGGTACAAACAGACCTGGTTGCACAAAGATATGCAGAATATGGCAATTACAGATATTCACAGATATTTAAAATATAAAAAGAAGAGATACAAGAATAGTAGTAACGTTGCAATCTAAAACAAATCACCATAATCATTCACTGCAAATATGAAAGATCAAAAGCACGTGCAAAAATAGTCTAACAAGTTAGTTAAATATAACATTGGTGAAATTAAAGGATCAATGCAGTGCTTTTGGAATATTTAAAGGGGCAGTGTAACAAACAGCGATCATGTGTAACAGCCATGTGAATTGTAATGTTGATTATACAGATTTATAGATTTATTTATTTATTTATTGCATTTGTTTACCGGGAAAGTCCACTGGGCCTAAAAGAGGCCATTTTCGGTGGAGGCCTGTGGAGAAAAGCTCCGACAATAACATAGATGCAGAAAAAAAAATTAAACATTAATTGGTACAGAAGTAGAAATGGTGTTACACATGGTGGTTACAGTAATATATACAGAATATATACATAAGTCAGGAATTTAGTTTGATTACAGTAACATATACAGAATACATACATAAAAGCAGGAATTTAGTTGGTTGCCAGATAAATTCAGAGTGGTAAACATGGAGATAAATTAATCAGCATTATTGTACCAGTACCAACAAATGATGAAAGAAAAAAATAAATAAATATGGAGAAAGTATCATCAGTCACTAGTAGTAAAAAGCATAGGAATTTAGTTATAATATAAGGAGAAGGAAGAGGTTAGGTTATAGAGCAGGTACATAGCCAGGAAGGGATGTTATAGAGCAGGTACATAGCCAGGAAGGGTTGTTATAGAGCAGGTACATAGCCAGGAAAGGTTGTTATAGAGCAGGTACATAGCCAGGAAGGGTTGTTATAGAGCAGGTACATAGCCAGGAAGGGTTGTTATAGAGCAGGTACATAGCCAGGAAGGGTTGTTATAGAGTAGGTACATAGCCAGGAAGGGTTATTATAGAGCAGGTACATAGCCAGGAAGGGTTGTTATAGAGCAGGTACATAGTCAGGAAGAATTAAGATGATTTTTCAGTGTTTGTTTGAAGGTGGTGGTGCTGCCCATGTTTCTCACAGGAGGAGGAGGCGAGTTCCATAGTCTGAAAATGGAGAAGGAGTAGAGCAGTTGACCAGTTGGTAAGGTGGGCTTTTCTACATTTAGAAGTAGATGATTTTCAGATCTTAGTTGCCTGCTGGGTTGGTATTTGGCAAGTAGAGTTGAGAGAGCAGGACAGTCTGTGGGTCTGTAGATTTTATGTGCCGTAGTTAGCTGGGTGAATGAGAGAGGGTGGGAGAGTTCCAACCAGCCTAATTGTTTCAGTGAGTTACAGTGGTGGGATGAGAAATGGCCTTGGTGGCAAATTTGGCTATTCTGTTTTAACACATATCAAGCTGGATTTTATAGAATTTAGGATATTAGTGAGGAGAGGGGCACTGTAAAGGAGAGAGGGTAATAAAAATGTAGTTGCAAGGGTTTGTCTAGTAGAGAGCATGCTGAGCTTTTGGTGTGATTTTTTTTTATGTTACTGTTTATGTGTAGGTCAAAGTTTAGGTTTTCATCTATAATAATGCCTAGTAATTTAGTGTGTGAGACAACTTCTATATTGGTATTGTCTTGGGCTTGTATACTGAAGAGTTTTTAATCTAGGGGAGTGGTTTTCTTAGGGGTAAAAATTACTAGTTCAGTTTTTTTTTGGATTTAGGGCAAGATGATTATTAATCATCCAAGATTCAGTAGAGGTGAGGGCATTCTGGGTGATCTGCTGGAGTTCAGACCTGGAATTTCCAGTGCATATTATTGTAGAGTCCTCAGCATACTGAATTACTGAGCATTATGGGACAATGGTGTGAAAGTTGTTGATAAGATGCTAAATAAGACAGGACCGTGTATGGAGCCTTGGGGTCCCCCTGTGGAAGTATTGAGGAAGGAAGAGTAAGACTGTTGCCATTTGGTGGATTGCTGCCTATTGTAAAGATAGCTACTGAACCATTGTAGGGTAGGTGGGGAAATGTGGAGGGTAGATAGTTTAGAGAGGAGGATAGTGTGGGAAATAGTACTGAGAGCTTTGGAGAGGTCGAGGAAAAGAGAAGCAATTATTTTACCAGAATTTGTGCCCAGTTAACTGTATCAAGGAAAGAGAGGAGGCATGTAGTGGTGCTGTGCTCTGGTCTGAAACCATGCTGAGTGGGTGACAGAATTTGATTTTCAAGCAGGTGGTTCAGGAGTTGGGCAGGGATGCATTTTCCCAGTATTTTAGAGAAGGGTTAGAGAATAGCTATGGGTTGAAAGTTTGTGGTGTCTGTGTTGGTGCCGCCTTTGTGTAAGGGGAAAATGAATGCTTTTTTCCAGCTGTCTTGGACAAGGGACTCTTTAATTGATCTGTTAATGAGTATGCTGATGGGATAAGCTATAGACTTTGCAGCTAGCAGCAGGAAGTGTGGGGGTAGATTACCAGGGGCTAGAGTACAGGGTTTAAGCTTAAGTAAAAGTTTTTTTATTGTGGAAAGGGTATGGGGGAGAATTTTAGGTTAGAGTTGTGTGTAGGATTGTTTTCTGGGATGGTTTGGTCATTAGCTGTCTTGGTGGTGGTGGTTAGTTTCGCTATGGTGTCAATGAAGTAGGAATTGAAGAGGGCGGCAAGTTCGGTAGAGGTTTTTTGTGGGTCAGGGGATGGGTTTCCCATGGGTGATAATACATTAATGTAGTGCATATTGGCTTTGCTTATATTATGGTTGTAAAGACAAACACACACACACACACACACACACACACACACACACACACACATATATATATATATATATATATATATATATATATATATATATATATATATATATTTATATATATATATATATATATATAAACATATATATATATATATATTTTATATATATATATATATATATATATATATATATATATTATATATATATATATATGTATATATATATATATATGTGTGTGTGTGTATATATATATATATATATATATATATATATATATATATATGTGTGTGTGTGTGTGTGTGTGTGTGTGTGTGTGTGTGTGTGTGTGTGTGTGTGTGTGTGTGTGTGCATGTATTTTTATATATATGCGGTGGTGGTGCTGCGGTAGTGTTGTCGCCTCACAGTAAGATGTTGTCATGTTCGATTCTCAGCTGGAGCGCCTTCTGTGTGGAGCAAGCCCCCCTGCACCCCACACCCCCCTGTACCCCCCCCTACTTAAATATTCTCACTCCGAGGTTGCATTATATACAAACACACACAAAATACCACCACACAAGCTACTTTCTCTTCACACATCACAGCAACAAGACACACTGACAAACACCACAGCCCCTACCCAAACCCCTTAACACACACACACACACACACACTTACCTGAATACATGGCCATAGCAGAACTTTAGATGCGCGAAATTCAAAACCTCCGGTATTCGAGATTTTGAATTTCACACTTCTAAACATTCGCTATTATGGGGATTCGACTTTTTGGGCTCAAAATACTGAAATTCGAGATTTCAGTATTTCGAGCTTCTGAAGTGAACCCATATATATATATATATATATATATATATATATATATATATATATATATATATATATATATATATATATATATATACACATATATATATATATATATATATATATATATATATATATATATATATATATATATATATATAGAGAGAGAGAGAGAGAAAGGGAATTACTATGTGTACATAGAAAGAAAGAAAGAAAACATAGTATAAATTAATTCACAGTAATTTATTTTTCTATACAGCCCACAACACCTGCATCAACTTGTGGATACAGTGGGTATGCCACATACTGACAATGGCAGTTGTGGACAGCAAGCAGCATTCTTTGCTGCAAATGTGACATACCAATTGACAACATACATGTGTGGAAAAATATTCATCATTATCCGCAAAAGTTGCCCACAACAAGCACTACATTGGAAGTACTGCTATCTGCATAAAGTGGTTTCCAAGGAAGCCTCACAAATGTAATTAATATCATAATATGCAGGTATCATTTTCCAAGCTGCATCAAACACATACATATTGAACACAGGCCTAAAAAGTGACACAGTCCAATTGATGTACATAAAATGAGTGAGTATACCTTAGTATCAGGCAGCGGCATTATTTCTCCACGTAGTGGTGATTCCATATATTTGAGCATATCAGGATACTACAGACTTACATGACATACTGGATGACATATTTTGCTCTTCAGCACCATCATTAGAGGATCTCATTAGCATTGATTGTTTCAAAATTTCAGAAACTGATAGCCTACAATGCCAATGTCTAACAACCCTTGTTTAGTCCAAAAATATGTGCAAAAATCCTAAAGACTTATAGAGGAAGCCAACTCTGTTGGTATAGAAAGGTGATGTCATTATTATAACCCAGGCAGGCTGATTTCAAGTAGTGTCCCAAGCACTTATAAGATCTGGGAATGAGGGCTGTTAAGGCTATACCTACCCACTAGGGGTAACAACATCTTACACCTTGTCCTTACTAATATATGAGGTCCTTGCACCATCCATAGCATATCATCATCCTGTGTTAGATTTGACCATAAAGCTGTCTCCTTTGAAATAAAATTGAAACCAGGACCCCCCACCCACCCATAGCTCCTTTAGAAAATTTTCCAAGACAAACTATCTGCTCATTAAGTGATTCATTGACAAGCTTCCAGTCTGCACCAAACCCAGAAAAGTCCATCATGTGAAATTGTACAACATCAAACTGTACAAGCATATTAGCAACTGCAGTAAACTGAGTGGAGAAGCAGATCAGGCCGCACTTCAAGACGAACCACTGCAGAATCACAACCAGATTTTATTGAAGCTTTCTAGTACCTCGGCCATATTGCCTTCAAATGGGAATAACTTTTAACATCAAAAGTAATGTGTCCTGGTCTGCTTCTCCACTTAGTTCATGGTATGTGCTTTTTCATTTGGGTTGTTGTTGGTATTTGCAGTTTGAATTCTACTGAATGGTTTAGTGCAGTACTATGGCTGGGGCTCACTCAAAGAATATGTAGCTGCTGACTGAATTTTGGAAGGAGAGAGACACTAAATTAGCTTCAGGTGATCCATGGTCCAAGGGGGTCACAGAAGAATTTGACAAAAATGTTTTTAAACTTGAGAAACTGCTCATTAAGGAAGTGACACTGTGCTATGACACTAAGCTCCTGGAAAAGTATGTGAGCCTGGATATTACACCAAGGGGGCTTAGGATAGACAGGCTGCCTGCATACAAATTTTTGGATGAGGAAAGTAATCTAATAGAGGAGTGGAAATCCCTTGCCTTAACGTGCACACTGGGCTGGCTAAGAATATTAGTCAAAATGGAACAAATGACAACAGAAGAAAATTCAAGGTGAGATCCTGCAAATGCAGGAAACTTTGGTTAATTCTGTTTTGAAAGATGTGTTTTTGCATAGACTGGGTGAGATCAAAGCCTGTGTGGTTAAGGTGGAAGAAGGGGTAATTTCACACAAAAAAAGAAAACTTGACCGGGACATAAAAGATTACAAAAATAATTTAGTGTTTTCATGGCAGAGGAAGCCCAGGAGGTTAAGACCTTCTAGGGCACAAACAGAAAGTAGGTCTCGCGAGTTGCAAGACTCATCGGTTTCAGCTGTTGAAACGTCGTCTGGCAGGAAAAGTGTTTCTTTTGAAAATCTGAACATGGAAGGGGCGGCTGGACAGGAGCAGCATTCCAATCTTTACCAAACAAGGGGCCGAGGTCGGAAATGGCAGGCAAAGAATTTCAGCAGTAACATCGGTCGAATAGGAAAGAACTAAGGATATTAGAGACATTGGGACTACTGTATTTCAGCTGAGTGTCTCGGGTTTCGACACTGACAATCAGAACTGCCACATTCAGAATGCACAAGAGGAGAATGGTGTGTTTAATGACTTTAAAATTGTGAATTTGTCTGACTTTGCTTTGAATTCTGATATAGTAACAGTTTTGAAAAAAGGCATGAAGTTTGTACCTGCGAGACTTCCCAGTATAGCAGATTTATTTTTTGAGGTTAGTAGATTTTGCAGGAAATTACAACTTTGTGTATTTTTTCACAACAAAAATGTAAATGTAACAACCAATGCTGTAGATTTAACGATATGTGAAGATGAAGTCAGTTCAAATGATTCTTTGTTGAATTTATCCATCTATGAAAATGATCTGTTTGACTGGGAAAATGATTATTTAAATATAAATAGTGATGTGGAGCATGCAGGTTTCTTCACAGGTTATGGTGAATTTCAATTGCCTATGCTAACAGTTGCTAGTACGATTATGCCTCCTAGAGTGTCTTCATCCATTTGCACTTTTGAAAATACACTGCTTAAACAGTTATGTTTAGAGTATGTTAATGTTAGAAAGAGTTTTAAGACTTACAATTTAAATAGAAGCAAATGGAAAGCATTACAGAGTATGAGGGAACAGAATGATAAATATGTCTTTACTCAGTCAGACAAATGGAACAATTGGGTGATTTTTTTGAAAGCACGGTACATATCAATAGCTGAGAATTTACTTGTGGATGTTACAGTATATGAAAAATTGGCACGGAATCCTGTGAAGGAGTATAATGGGAGGCTATTAGAGCTCCTAGAAAGGGATGAATGATTGGGTTTGTTTTCAGCTGCTGACATTAAAAAACTACACGTAAAGAATCCTAGGGATGCCACATTCTTCATAATCCCTAAACTGCACAAGTCCATGGAAAATCCTCCAGGGAGACCGATAGTTTCAGGAAAAGGATCATACCTACAAAAGTTAGGTATTTTTTGGACCATCAACCGAAGGGTCATTTATCCAAGGTAATTTCACATATTAAGAATACTAAGGAATTATGTGATTTAGTTGGTGGAAAATGTTGGGGTAGAAATTTTTATTGGCCTCTGTAGCTGTAAAGGCACTATATAAAAGCATAAAGAACTTTTGGGGTTTGGAGGCTGTGACTTCTATGTTGGATGAAGGCCCACGGATGAATTATTTAGTACAGCTCTTGGAATTCTCCCTCACACATAATTGTTTTAGTTTTGGTGGACAGTATTTTTTGCAAAAGGAAGGAACAGCAATGAGAGTGCCCCTGCTTATGCCATATTATTTATGAATTTCTTCAAGAATAGGCATATGTATAACATGGATTTTTTTATCCATCATGTCATCAATTATAAAAGATTTATTGATGACTTGTTTTTTATTTGTGAGGGGGAGCCAATGGAATTTTAAGGATTTATGGAACATTTAACAAAAATCCATTGAGCCTAGAGTTTACTTTTGAAGTCAGCAAGGTTAGTATACGGTTTTTGGATGTGGAATTTTTTGTCGCAGATGATAGGATTCATTATAAGCCCTTTATTAAGAAGACCACTGCGAATAATTTCTTGTCAACTGAAAGCATGCACCCACCACATCTTTTGACTTCCCTTCTATATGGGGAATGTAAACATATTTATAATAATACTTATAATAAATCAAGTATTTCTGAGGAGTTCATGAAAGTCAGACAGAGATTATTCAACAGGGGATACACGATGGCATGTTTGGAGAAGGCAGAAAATAGGGTTTTGGGCATAAGTGATGTGAAGGAAGCAGGTATTAGAAGAACGTATGTAGGAGAATTTGATAAAGGTGATGAAGGGGGTAGGTTATTTTTTGTTTCAAGATTTTGTCCCTTGTCTGTGACACCTAAAAAACTTGTGGAAAGATTTTGGCCCATTGTATGTGAGGATGATAACATTGGGCATTTGTTTCCAGACAAAGTAACTTTTTCTTATAGCAGATTCATAAACTTAAAGGAGTTACTGAATTTAAGAAAGCCTCCGATGGTAGGAGGCTGGAAGGGAAGCTCTACATGTGGCAGATGTAGGGTATGTAGTAGGTTACAAAATTTAGATGGTAGAATGATAAATAATGTTAGATATATGGCGAGGGATCATTTTATCTGTAGGTCACGTGGGATGGTATACATTCTCAGTTGTGGCTGTATGCCAACTAGATAGTATGTGGGACAGACTAGACTAGGAGGATGGTGAAAAATAGAATTTTAGAACATCTAGGAGACATAAGAAACAATAGGCTAGAGAGTCCTGTTGCATACCACTTCCACATGACCCATGGGGGTTCAGCAGTTAGTTTGTTTTTTTTTGGTATTTTAGCCCAACCTTTCCACACACAAGGGGAGAATTTTTTGAATGTACTAAATAATTTAGAAGCGAAATTTATTATTCATTTTAATACACTATACCCTAGGGGTCTGAATCAGGAATTTAATATAAATAGTTAATATGTATTAAATGTATTGTTTAGTATGTGAAAAAGTTTATTCAGTGATATTTATTATTTATTAGATTTACAACATTTAGTAGTCAGATCTTTTAGGGTAACTATGTGTATTTATTGTTGGTTGTTGAATTCATATTTTTTGTATGTATTTAATGAAATTGAAGCATTGTGTACAGAATGAAATTATTAGATTTGTTGATTAATTTATTATTGTTGATTTATATGTAGGAATTTATACGTAGGTGCTTATATATATAGATACTGAATTTTGAACCTGCATTCCCAGTTTTCAATTGTATTTATTAATTAATATATTTTCCACATGCACCTTTGGTTGAATTGTAGCACAGTCACTTTAAAGTTTGGTTTTTAGAACTAATGAAATTGATTAATTAGTGTATTTGAGTCATGAATTCACAGCCAGTTGGTTTTGTAAATGTATTTAAAGCATGGCTTTGATGTTAAAAGTTATTCCCGTTTGAAGCCAATCTGGCAGAGGTACTAGGAAGCATCAATAAAATCTGGTTGTGATTCTACAGTGGTTCGCCTAGAAGTGCGGCCTGGTCTGCTTCTCCACTCAGTTCATGGCATATGCTTTTTTGTTTGGGTCGTTTTTGGTATTTGCCTTTTTTAATTATGTTTGCAATCTTAGGAGCAAAATGCAGTAATGCACTAAGCTGGTTGTGAAATATGTTACCTTCAGAGAAGTTAAAGATATAGCTAACCTCCTGCTTATAAATGCAGCTCAGACTTTACCCCTCTATCCACCCATCTATCCCACATGAAATACCTGAAACTGAATCTCATCTCCTGTAGCTTTCACACAACACCAAGTTCAAAAAGCACTAAGAAAAGCAAAAATTACTGCATTGATGGTTACTGGACATACCCCTGGATGCATACTGAACAGCATGAAACAAGATTTAGCCACACCCCTAACAACACTGTTCATCCTTGGTCTCCATGTGAGCTTTGTACCAGTGAATAGAGAACAGCAACAGTTATTTGCCTGCGTGAAGGAAGACTTTTGATGGATCCAGGCAGTTATATGGCCATAAATCTGACCAACTTCATGCCCAAAGCCATGAAAAGAATTATCATGGAATTAATAAGATACAGAGAGCCTCCGAATACTGGAACCATCTCAGTTAGGATTCATCAAAAGCAGGTCATGCCTACTCATCCTGGTGGAGCTTCTTGAAAAAGTCATTAAACAATGGCTGAAGGCAAAATGGTACACATTGCCTACCCCACCCTAGCCAAGGTTTTTGAGACTATTCCCCACTCAGGCATAGTAGAAAAGTTTAATAAACTAGGAATAAACCCCTAGATCACCTGCTGCATCACCAACTGGATCACAGATAAAATGCAGGATATCAAAAGAGGCAAAGCCACCTTTACTAAAAGACTATTCAACAGTGGACTCCCCCGGGAATTGGTGCTCGCACCTCTCTTGTTTGATATCTACTTTTAGGAAGTTAAAGCTAAGAATAAGTCTGAAGATGACTGCAACCTAGGTGCAGTTACTGAATGCACAAAAGACCTAGCCACCCCACAGCAAAGCTTGTCCCAAACAAATAACTGGTGCTAGAATTATGGTTTAAAGCTAAATGCCAAAAAATGCATTATTGTATCCTTTGGGTGGTCATCTACACCAGGAAACTACCACATTGATAATACATCCCTAAGAGATGACCCAGTAGTTTGGGATTTGGGAACTTATATGAACAGTGACCTATAGTTTTACCAATTGTGCCCACTGTGGTGAGGAAATCCTTGTATGTTGAACAGCTGATTAACAACGGGATTGTTTGTAGATCCAAGGAGATCTTTGACTGCCCTTTGCTTAGCCATCATAAGGCCAGTCATTGTGTATAACACCCCCTTTGGCATGTATTTATCCCAATGCATGGAACAGCTGGAACACCCACAGAGATACCTTACAAAATGTATACTACTCTTAAACAAGGCATCCTTTGGCCAATACTGATGGACCTAGTATACATCAGCAAGTCAAATGGCATCAGAAATAATTGGTCCAGGGATGTAAACCATTTCTTTAACATCAACAAAACAGTTTGGAGGGACAAGTATATCTCATAGAGGATACCATTGCTCTGGAAAAGACTCCTATACATGTAAAGCAAAGGTCATCACTATCCAAATGCAAGCACAGCTTGGATTTATGGATGGGAAATAGGTCATTTATCCCAGGCCTTTCTCCTGTACTACTAATAGATATAGGCAGCTTCTAAATGTTTTGAACCAATGCATTGGGCCTTGCAAAATACCTATAGTATGACCCCAGTTATCATCATTAGAGGTAATATAAATAGAGTCCACGAAGGGGTAAGATTATCAAAACACTAAACTGGATAGGTAATTCTAAATGCCAAATGGGAAATTTGGCTAGGCTTAAAATGGCCTGCAAGCACAGTTAGCCTAGTACTAAGCTATGAACCTACACCTGCTCATCCCTCTTCTGAAGAGACATGGGTGTGACTGGCTGGTATGAGCAGGCCATTCTTGAATCCTCAGGAGGCCCAGAGCCATGAACAGTCATCAGAGAGGGTGAATGTGCAGTGACAACTTTCAGAAGCATGTGGACTTAACTAAAGAAATGCTTATGCCTAACATCTCACAATGTTGTTTTGCATGATGCCACCAGAGTGAGGGTTGGGGCCTCCAATGCTATGTTAAGCCATCGTGTGTGAGCAGCAATGATTGCTCCCAATCCCACTGTTATAGGTTCCTAGATGTATAGGTAAGTACTAGACTAGCTGCCTCTTAGGGCCATTTTAAGCCTAGCCAATTCCCTTTTTGTGCTCGAAATAATCATCCCCTTTGATTATAGATTGCTCTTACCCATCCCATGGTCAATAATTATATATCACCCCTAATGAGAATAACTGGGATCATACCATATATAATTGGGATAAAGCATTTAGGAGCTGCCTCTGCCTATTAGACATACAGTGGCAGTCCTGGGGTAAATTTTGTTTCCCATCCGTAGATCTAACCTGCATTTAAATATGGACAGGGATGAGCTTTGTTTTATGAGGATGGGGAGTCTGTTCCAGAGAAGTAGTATCCTTTGTGAGATATACCTGTCCCTCCAAACCATTCTGTTGATGTTACAGAAGAGGTTTAAATCCCTAGACTGAGTATTTCTAATGCCATTTGACTTGCAGGTGTGCAGTGAATCCATCAGTATTGGGTCGGAGGATACTTTGAGTGCTAGACACAGGTCACCTCTTAGCAGTCTGTAGGATACCAAGTATAGTGACAGGGCTCTGAGTCTGGCCTTGTAGGACATGTTGTACAGGCCTTGTATCTTTTTATTAAGGTACCTCTGTGGGTGTTCCAGTTGTTGTATATGTTTGGACAGATACATGCCAAAGGGGGAATTATATTAAATGACTGGCTGAATGAGAGCTGAGTAAAGGGGTACAATGACATCCCTAGATCAAGCCACAATCCCTTTGTTTATAATCTGTCCAATATAGAAAGAGTTTCTTACAACAATGGACACATTATTCAAATGTTAGTGGTAAAATACAAGGAACTGAACTGTTATAATTAGCATATTATGGGATCACCCATATGTGCGTACAAATATTTCAGGCATTAGCAATAATGTTTTTCTAGCTTGCCAACATACCAAAACAGTTACTCCCAGAATAAGTGTCCAGGTTGCGCCCAGAGGGCCAATTAGTATACCTCACATTCCTATATAATCTTCTACATAGGCTACCTGATGACTCCCTGTCTACTACTTTTTGATAATCCCAAACAGTCCCAGAGGTAGTTGTGTAGAAATGCTCTGTATATGTGAACATTGTCTCCTGTTATTTATCTATATGAGACACAATACAAGTTCAGATAATAACTTAAATTTTCACATCCATGGATACCCATGGTATAATTCCTCTGTAATCTTTCCAATTTACTCATGCTTTGTTTTCTAATAAAGTTTCCATATTGCTATTCCACACAAGTTTGGGTCTAATGTAACAAAAATAAAAATGTCATAATTTCTGACTTAATAGACTTTATAAATCTTTTATACAACCTATAGTTCTATAACTGCGTTTAACCAATTGGTTGATATAATTGAAAAACTCAAAGCTGGATCTACTCATATAAATAAGTCTTTAAATGAATCTACAGTTTCAATCACAGTGTGCTGTATTAAATATTCACATTTCAATCTGTGTCTCCCAAATCTCATATGCTTAGTTTGTAATTTGATGTATTTATTAGCACATTATTCTCCTGTCTCCAAATGGTCAACTTAGTCAAGTTGTTTTGCAGACATCCTAGCTGTAATATGTGTCATCAGGTTATCCATGTCCAAGTTGTCTGCATACAGATTGTAGAACGCCTTATTTATTGATCAGCATTTTGTGCATGACCTCATAAAATGTTGAAGTTTAGTCTATATAAATTAAACACAGCACAATTTTTTCATTTATAGCTGTTATGTTGTTATACAACATCATGTTACAGGTGGTTATAGATCTATTTTTTGAAATATGCATGCTGACATATTGTTTTCCAGTCACAATATTTCCAGTTCTGACAATAATTTATCCAAAATAACCATCTCCATTTTTCCAGCAACATGAAAGTAAACTCAATGGTCTGTATGACTCTGCATTTGTCCTATTCCCCTTTCCTTTAAACAAAGATTTGTTAAGTGTATGTATCCAATCTTGAGGAATCTCCCCGTACTTAAATGATCCAGTGAATAACAGATGTAATGGTACTATAGGTTCATACCAAAGTGTTCTCAGGTCATTAGTACTAATTCCATCTCCTCCCTTTGCTTTGTTTGGGCTCAATTTGGGTAGTTCTTTTCCAAAATAATGTAATTTAATTTCAGTATCTGAAGTTACCTGGATGCTACTAGGACAATTTAGCATGCCCTTTGTGGAGCCAAACTGCTATATATAAGATTTTGTAACTATATCTATAATTTGTTGTGCTTGAGAATACATTTTAGAATCTCTACACAGATTATCAATTTGTATGTCTTTACTAGTCCTACCACATCTTATGTATCTATAAAATGTCTTCCTACTGTGCTCAATATCTTTATATAAATGTTTTCTTCAATTTTTTATTAATCTTTATTAATCTTGTCTAACACAATGTTTAGTTTGTCTGACCAGCTTGTTTATTTCTGTTTTCAAAGTTATATTTCAACTTATTTTCCATTTCTGACATTTTTTGACCTTACCTTAATCAAGTATCTTGTTCTGGTGGAAATATATCCTCCTGACCTTGTCTGCCTAGATCCTGCTGTTAAACATTTTATTTTATAATTTGCATTCAAACACTTTCCCTTTTAATACTTGTTACATTCGTTCTGCAGTTGTTCCACTGAACATATTACTCCAATTAGTTTAAACCACACTTCGTAGAAGATGAATATCACAAACCACGTACCGATAAACCAATGACACCTTCTTCTTTTCAATAAATAGATGTCTGTTTATTCTACAGTGAAGTAAAAAGCAATAAAGTACACCATAAAATCTCCTAGCACCTCGGCCGTAACAGCCTTTACAGAGTAAAATGCCAACTCACAATGTTTCCTATTCATAACACAAACAATTTCAGTTAATTAATCAATCACACCAATTATGTAGAATAAAAATTATTATTGGTACGTGGTTTATGACATTACTCCAATTAGTTTTACATAGTAACTGTTTTGCTTATATATAGCCTGTTATTAATCTTGTATTCATTGTTTTAGATTTCAGTTTGGCAAAATTATCTAGTAGTAATTTAACCTGTATAACCCCATCATTACTGTACATCAACAGTGGAAAAAACTGGCATGAAGTTACAGTCATTTCCTTAGGAACACAAATAATGTCTAGAATGTTCCGTTCTCTGGTAGTCTTTTTAACAATCTGATGTAATTGTTGTTCCTGAGCATATATTGTAAATAATTTCCTTACTAATGTTGTTCAATCAATATTATTCCAGTCTGTTTCTGGAAAATGTAAGTCCTCAGCCATTATTTTTTTTCCCTCTGGTGTTTCATGCAAGAAATGTATAAATCCTTCTAAGTCATAAGCACTTTAATTTGGTGGTTTATACACTCCAGCAGAAAATGTTATATGTTCCAAGGTTGTCTTCACTGTCACAGTTACATGATCTACAGTACTGGTGTTTCACAGAACACGCAATAATCACAGGTATCATAACAATCTTTAATTCCTATCATACCACCTCCACCTGATTTTTTTTTTTTTGTTAGAATGTCCGTTAAAGTAAAAACATTTATACCCTGACATAACTGGTTTCCAGCCATTGCCATGTTTCACAAACAATAACAACATCAATACCGTGGGAATGTAGTAAATTTTCCAATCAAAAACTTTATTACTAATGCTCCTAGCATTACAACCATCAGCAATATATTAAATGTTGCTATGTGTGAAATGTTAAATTTCTGACCAGGCAAAAATCTTGTCTTGTGTTATAACGCAATACATTTGCTTCAAAATTGTTCGTACCTTGTCTAGATAAGGGCATGTCATCCTGTCTAAACATGTGTGCCCAAAAGTAGGTGTGGATAGTTTACAGATTTCCTTTTTTTTTTTTTTTATTAAATGAGACATTTTTTCATGTAGGTATTTACCCCAAAATCTTTTAATTTACGCTAAACTAACTCTCCTTTTCTATGATTTGTCCTAAAACCTGTACAAGCTATGCTATCTAAGAGGGCTGTAAACTCCATGTTAACAGTCAGAGAATCCTTGCAGATGAGCTCATTTGTACCAACATGAATAAAAACAACTGAAGGACTGTTTCAGATAAGTTCATGAATATTTGTTGCATATTTATAGGAAAGGTTATAGGATTATATGAATGGAGACATGTGTACTTGACTTGTCCCAGCCGTAGCATATACAGATAAAACAAAATGTTTTCAACAAGTGTTATGTTTACACAAACAGTTTTGCAACCATACATGTAGTGAATATTATGGATAAGTAGAATAACATTTTTTAAGCTGTACTGTATCACTGTTTATTTTCCACTGTCTGTTGCATTTTAAGGTGCATATTAGCAGCATGTTGCTGTTGGGTATGTGCAGCTGTCTTTGTACACGATTTCTGAAGGTATGTACAGCACACATTACAAATACCCATATTATTATTGTAAAACTAAAGTACATGACTGCAGAAACATTCATACATCAAGCTGCATTCATGAAGAGCCTTAAATAGCTCTAATTAATCTTACTGTTTTACTTTTACTATATATGAAACCTATGTTAATAGATCATGTATAATACATTGTATCTGGTAATGACTCATGGGTAATATATAAATGACAGAATGCTTCTCTATTGTGCCTCTGTGGCCAGACATAGGAGGTCCAAATGGATGTGTGAATTGCACCATCTTCACTTGGAACTGCCTACCAGTACAACTTGATTTAAAAAGAAAGAAAAGGGTCCAAATAATACAGTAAATAAGGACTGCAATTTTTCTACAATAATTAGCACATCAGGGATCCTACATTGATACAACAGCACAAAGTTCTTTTTACCATGATTGCTAACAAGCGTTGACCACCATTAACTAGAAAAACAACTTGCCCGTAACCAAAAGAAGAAAGCAAGACACACCTGCCTAGAAATATTGTAAAGCTATAATAGTCATTGCTCACATGGCTCCTACACTAAGTGGTAAATATAATGCACGTTGAACATATTTTCTTTCACCAACAGGCAGATCAGCAAAAGGAAGGGGGGTAAGGGGGTTCTACTCCCATAACTGGCATATGGTTTGTCTATCATTGGCTCAGTATCACAAAACACTGCACTTTGGTCTACCATAAACAACACCACAGGTTAACAACCCTCTCCTCAAAAAGAGAACATCATTGCACCACTCTAGCAAAAGCCATATGGGTGGCCATACCACAACAGATCGCCCTCCTTGTAGGAAGACTTGTCTTCAGACTCATCAGTAAATAAAAACTTTCCCTATTTTTTGAGAAGCCTACCAGAAATTCACTCCAACTATATAATATAAGTGGAATATAACAATTGTCATATCACATATTGTCACAAGAACATAATCTCCAGATACTGAGTAGTAACCCTTTTCATATCTGCAAGATCATGCTGGCTATATATACTTTAAAAGTTTTGGTTTTGTATGCTACAATGTTTTCTTTTATATACTGGTCTCTGTCTTGGCCCCAGGCTATACCTGGAACCCAAGATGGCTAAACTTATCTTACATTTTTGCTTTGCTTTGCTAACTCTTAGCTGTATATCTATTATATATGAGTTGATTAAATACTTTCAGAACTGTCTGTATTCCACGGTGGTGCAGCGGTAGCATTGTTGCCTCACAGCAAGAGGTTCACCCATTCGATTCTCGGCTGGAGTGCGGGGAGTGCCTTCTATGTGGAGTCTGCATGTCCTCCCTGCGGTTGGGTGGGCGTTCGAAAGACATGCGTAAATGGGTGTGCCTTCATTGAAGGTTGAACGTTGAGCTGGTACCTCAGCGTTTGTGAAAATTTACTGCCAATCATTAGCAGACCGGAGTTCCGCTGTGGTGACCCCTAACCAGGAAAAGCCGAAAGACAAACAACAAAAATTTCAGAACTGCCTGTAATTTGTAAACATTTTTTCTTGTCTGTTGACTTTTGTTAGAATCCCTCCGCTGAACCTGAAAACTATCCAGATGGATCAGAGTCCTGGTCAACAAATACATACATACATACATACACACGGACATATATAAATAAGATAGTCAGACTACAACTTGATTTAACATAATATAGTCAGCACATATGTGACATTTAAGTAACAATTAAGAAGTGTTTACTTATGTATGCGATACTACACCAAATTAAAAACATGCATATGCATGAAGTTAAAGACACTGTTCTCAGTGGGAAATCAGAGGAAGAGAAAGTGTAGCCAAAAATTACATACAGTTTACTAGAAGAGATTTATGGTGGTCTAACAATAATCTTTTTACTTAAAAATAGTCTTCCATAGGAGCTGTCTTACCTTTAGTTTGCAATGTACTATACAGTTGTACTATAGAGTTATTATATGTGATATGAAATTATACCAGCAGTCCATCTGCAATAACTTGTGAGCAAGTGATACAATAAATGATACTGTGTGTTCAGTCTAAAGAAGATAGTTGGCTTTCCATAGGGAATGTAGAAAAGCTCACATTTCTAGAGACAGGGAAGGAGAAAGATTAAATACTAGATCGTATTGTGCATTTTTGTAGCTTTTTCATACAGGAGTCCAATTTCAGATTATACTGGGAAGGTACAGTTAGTTCTGACTAATAACCTGATATTCCCAGTGACACATTTTCCTTTGGGTATGAAAGATTAGTTACTTTGCATGATTATTTCAGCAGATCTGAAATTTTAATAATGATGATGTACGATAACCTGAAATTAGGCTGCAAACCCTTTGAAGTGTTTAACCTGTTCTACTGGTTAGTCTCAGGAGTTTTAATAAATAGTGAATATGTTTCCTAATCTTTTTACAGTAGCTATTGTCATGACTTTTAGCAGTGTTTATTTCTAGCTGTTTCTTGTTGGACCAGTTCTGTGTATTTCAGTTTATTTGTGAACTAGATCTTAAAAACAATGTTTCTCTGCACAGAATGTAGCTTTAGTGAATGGGAAGAGGAGGGTAAAATTAGAGATCAATACAGAAACAATCTGTGTAAAATGTACCATTGAGGTACACCTATGGTAATGAGTCCTTGCTTGCAGAATGTTGCAGCCATCTTTGCAAAGACTTGCCTTCTGGTCAGGTCATTTTTTAACCAACTCTGTGTGCCTTTCTGAAGGGTAAGTTTTTTTCCATATGGTCAAGAAGGGAAGAAAGATTTGCAAAATTTAGGCTCCAGAGAACAATGAAAAACTCAGTCTGTTTAAAAAGGAAATTAATAATATTACTATATTCCATGCAAAAGTTTTGCTGCTTGTTAGGGAAGAACCTATGTTTGCTTATATAACATAGCATTTGCTTGTAAACAACTTTTCCCCATAGTTTTGAAAGGGTGCATAGTGGTAAAATACTGGTCAGCAAGACTTTTTTTCTCCAAATCTGCAAATCCAGTAAGGTTTCAATATTTTACTTTTGAGGCATAATTTCCTTGAGAGAGATCCTCCTGGATCCTGGATTCACTCCCATGCATTCAGCACATCAGGCAAAGAGCACCCTTCAGGCCTCATTGTTGCCATATCAGGTATGAGTTTTATGGGATCAGGTTGCTAGCCCGAGGTGACACCCTCCTAACAGGGTGCACCGCATACTTGCAAGCACACACTCACACTTAGGGCCAATTTAGAGTGTCCAGTCCACCTACTGCATGTCTTTGGAATGTGGGAGTAAACCAGACCACCTGGAGGAAATCCACATGAATGCAGGGAGGACATGCAGACTCCACACAGAAGGCCTGGTTCAACACAGAGTCATTGGCATGGGTGCTGGAACCATAGACCCAGGGGGAGAGGGAGCCACCCCCCCCTACTTTTACAGTCGCAAGACTTGTTGGGAAAAATTAATGAAGTGGAGTTTTCAAGGTAACAGGGATTTGCACAGGGAAGTTTAACTAAACTAGCTGCCCTTGTTCTCTTATTGCTCTGTGTTACAGGAGTTATGCTACCACTGTTCCGTTAGTGCTGTCAGAGTCGTGCAGGCAAGGAGAGTTTTGTTCTTTTATTTGCAGGCATTATGCTGCTCCTGCACGCGTGTGTGTGTGTGTGTGTGTGTGTGTGTGTGTGTGTGTGTGTGTGTGTGTGTGTGTGTGTGTGTGTGTGTGTGTGTGTGTGTGTGTGTGTGTGTAAAATGCTCCAGTTAGGTATACCTGGTGGTTAGTGTTACTCAGGCTCAAACAAGAGCCTGAATTCTCTACCCATACCACCACTTGTGATTCAGGGAGTTAAGTCCATAGCCTTCAACTGTCCAGATTTTCACAGAATATTGGAGTCATACTTTTGGTCTGTTCCTCTTACAATTTGTGGTTTTCTGGCAAATCAGTGAGAACTGAAATCACTAAATAATGATAGCCCTTTAAGTTTCAGTCTTCCTATCTTTCAGGAAACACATGGTAACACAAAACACTATTTTAGCAATTTTCTAAGATTACACAAGCAATATTTAAAATGTGTCTCTGGTTTTGGGCTTTTGCCCCCCCACCCCCCAAATAAATTTTGGCTTTTTCCAGATTTCTTGTGCTGCGAAGTTAAGAGGTATAGCTGATCGTCAACTGGATTTTACAAGGAGCTAAGAGCTTCAAGGGAAGAGATGTTTAATGCTACTTATGCTAAGTTGCTTGCATTGTTAGTAGCACAACAGGTAGTATACTTGATTTTGACGCAGAAGGCTGTGGGTACTACTCTCACAGTATGCAGATGGATTGCTGATACTGTACTGTGTTGTACTTTAAAGGGAGTGGATGCTGCAGTCCTGTGAATGTCCTCCTTTGGAGGAGTTACTTAGTAACTATGAACCCATTATCATAGGCAATTTATTCTTCAAGGGCAACAGGCACTTTATTTGTAGATGAAACAATGAAATATAAAGTTGTTTGTTAGCAGCAACTTCTTCATTAGTTACAGATCCCTTTAATGTCGAATTATTTAGATGACTTACTTCTGCAGAGATTTTGCATATTTCCTGATATTGGTGGATTGTAATGACAGAAGTCTGAGTGGCCTTTTATGGTTGAAATTTTCTGAAATGGGTAGTTTTGTCATTATTGGTTCATACATTTTGTTTCATTGCTCACTAGAAGACTGTTCAAAACTACAAACTTAAAACACATTCTAACAAGTGGTGCTGTATTATACAAAGAATATAATTTAATACAATCAGGTTAATACAATCAGGAAGGTGAATCAAAGAACGTATATACGTATGCTTGCTCACAGGATGCAGGAGATCAAAACAGGGGAAGAGACCAGTCATCAATGGTGTCCCACAAGGTTCGGTGCTGAGACTTTTTCTGTTTGGCATATACATCTTAAAAGTAAAACAAAATACCAATGGGCTTTGGCCGACTAACTCTGAGATGACTGCAAGCTAGGAGCAGTTATTCAATCCCCAAATGACTTAACCATCATGCAGGAAGATTTGTCCCAACAATAACTGGTGCCAGAATCATGAATTGAAACTAAACTCCAAGAAATACATTATCGTATCCTTTGGAAAGTCATCTAATCCAGGGAACTGCCAAATTGACAATGCCCCCTGAGAACTGACCCAGTTGTTTGGCATTTGGGAACTTGTGCGTACAGTGACCTAACTTTTGACCAACATGTGCCTAGAGTCATAAGAAAATCTTTCTATATTGCACAGCTTATAAACAAATTGATTGTGACTAGATCTAGAGATGTTATTGTCCCCCTTTACAAAGCTCTCATTAGGTCAATCATTTTGTATAATGCCCACTTTGGCATGTATCTGTCCAAACCCATGCAACAGTTGGAATACCCATAGAGGGTCTATATTATAAACCGAAAGTTTATTTCAACGAATGCTCACATGACCGAAAATGCTGGTAAATGAAAGGGTGTTTGTGGGGTCGCAGTACAGTGAGGAGTTGTATTTTTGCCCTTTCCTCACTGAAGTGCGATCTTAAAGTTGGAATATATAGTTAGCGGGGGTGTGGGGGCACAGCCCCCCACAATCAGCAGTTCGATTACCAGCATTTTTGCTCATGTGAGGGTTTGCTGAAGTAATCTTTCCGTCTTCTAATATAGACCCCTCCCCCCCACAGAGATACCTTACTAAAAGGATACAAGTCCTAAAGAGTAGGTCTTGCATGGATCTCCTCAAAGATTTATCACTATACTCAGTATCCTACAGAGTGCTTAGAGGTGACGTGTCTGGCATACAAGGCATCCTCTGACCTAATACATATGGACCTACTGAACATCAGCAAGTCAAATGGCATCAGAAATACTCAGTCCAGGTATCTAAATTGAATGTTGTGGAGAGATGGATATATATCCAGAACAGACTATCCATTAAAGTAAAACAAAGCTCATCCCTGTCCACATTCAAATGCAACTTGGATCTAAAAATAAGTAATAGAAAATGTACTCCAGGATTACCCCTCGTGTCACTAATGGATAGAGGCAGTTCCTAAATGCTGCATCCCTTAAATGGGTCTCCTCAAGTTATCTACAGTGTGATCACATTTCTTCTCACTAGGACTAATATGCAATTATCAGCCATGGGATAGGTAAGACCAATTAGGAAATGTTAATTCAAGCACCAAAATGGAAATTGGCTAAGCTTAAAATGTCCTCCAAGTAAACCTATGCTGTGGCAGCAAATAATTTTTAAAAAATTGCCCTTTTTAGATCACTAAGTGCCCCTGTAACCCCCCCCCTCCCCCCATCTTCAATAGCTTCCGGTGCCTCTTGTCATTGAGCAGGAATTCTTTTACCAAGGTCCTGACTATGTGGCCATCTTATCCCAGATCTTCAAAATTGTGGTAAAATGTAGTTTGTACCATCTGCAAAAGTTTTAAATTCTTGCCAAAAATGATTTTGCTGGTTGATGAGTTGTTTTACTCTCTTACAAATGCATCTAAATCAATCATGCAAAACTTAATTCTGGTGTTTACTTTTCATTTCTTATATCATTGTTTGATAGTTTCTTAAATGAGAGGGTGGTGAGTCCTTGCAGAAAATTGCATCTCCATAGAGGAGGTTCAGAAGAAATAACTGGAGAAGGTGGTATTGAAGTGAAGGTATGACATGTCTGTAAAATCAGGTGATTTTGACAAGATGACTGTCTTATTTGATTTACCTTAGAGTGTGCCTGGATAAAGCATAGGGGAATTCCTTTGCATCTTGTGTGCCTCATTAATGATAGTTTAGAAAGAAACATTGTAACTAACAGTGACTGTTAAAGCAAAGACAGAAGTGGTAAGCCAAATCCTGTGATGATACATAGCTGTTAAAAAACTTGCACAACAGAGCCCATTCTTCAAGTATGGAATTGTGCCACATATTCCATGAAAACCTAAAATAACTTAAGTATAGCTGTTCTAATACATATTGGGAGATCAGGGCACATGGAAAAATAGCAACTACTTCCTAGTTTACCTCCACATCTGAGGCTTATACATGGCTTCTAAGCCTTTGGCATAAGGTAGTGAGAAGTAGAACAGGGGGTACAACTTATGTCAGTCTGTCAAGAGTAGGTTTTCAGAAATGTCAAGGGTACCAGGGTATCTGCATCTCATTTGTTGCAGGCAGAGGGTGCCTGTAGCCAATGAAATTTTTACAGACTTGGATCATTAAAGAATTTCCTGCTATGTCAAGTATAAAATTGAAAAGAATAACACCAAGCCCTCATTTAACAGGCTGCCATGCAAGTAGCATTTTATACATTAAATATATCTACTATATTTTCACTATAAATATCATATTTGTTTTTGCAATTTTCTATACTATTTCTGCATCATTTTGACTGCGTACATGTTGAAAACAATATATATTAAGTCAGGTTGAGCTAGTAGTTTTTAAATGGTATTTATTAATTTATTTACTTGTATTTGTTTACCAAGATAGTCCCAATTAGGCAGCGCCTCTTTTCAGAGAAAGCCCCGGGAAGAAAAGATCCAATAGTGTTAGTTATACAATGAAATGAATATAATTATATAGTTACTCCAGTAAAAGGAAACCATAGTTCCAGATCTCTCAAGAGACAATTACAAATCTGTTATAGCAGAAGATAATTTAAAGTTGCCAAATCTTTTAACAGACAACAATATGGTAAACGCACCAAACAATATAAAATATCAAGGGTAACTCATAACAGGGATCTTGTGGTCCACCCTGGTCTGAAGTGCTGAAGATATTATACTCATAGAGGTACCAGCAATATACTTTAGAGCTGATAAGTAAGCATGTGCTTAAGCAGTACTGAACAAAGGAGAAGAGAGAGAGAATAACATGATAGTGAAAAGGTAAATAAAGCCTAGTGAGAAGTAAGAACTACATAAATAAAAGCAAGGGAAGAAAGGTCTTATAACTGAAGGATATATATGGAAGGAGAGGTGACATAAGGAAATAAGGGTAACCTGAGTGAGGAAAACAGGTGTAGTGAAAGGTAAATTAACACTGAATGTGCTGATGTATTTGGGTAAATATAACAATTATGGAATAGCTAAGTGCTGGATCTATGGAAATTTTGTGATTAACTTGGAGTGGAATGGGAGCAGGACTCTGAATCCTTTAGTTGCTGCTGTATTTATTGTTTGAAGGAATTAAGGTCAGTGATTAATATTACAGGAACTGGGTTAGAGTTTCACCTTTTAGAGATGTGGCAGTAGGCAGCGTCACCTGCTGAGTTGTTGGATTTAGTTATTACCTGCAGAATGGATTTGTCTCATGAACAAACAGCTAGGTGTGTACTGTAGGATAATGTGAGGCAGACCTGGGCATTATTATGGTTTATAAATTAAATTATACGTGATTACTAATTGTGAGTAATCTAAGCAGTGAGGTAGTTCAGTCCAGCTCAGTTGCTTTAGAGCTAATTTGTTGGGTATAATGGCAGTAGATTTTGTTATTTTCTTGAAGCAATGTGGAAACAGGATGGAATGGCTTGCTTGCAGACTGACAAAAATGAGACCTCCATGTAGAAGGGTCTGGAGTAAATAGGATGTTACTGTGTATTTCCTGTTTTCATCTGTGAAGAAGGGTTTCACCCTGTAGAGGATGCCAAGTTTTTGATGTTTTTTTTCATAGCTTGCTTTATTTGGTACTCAAATGTCAAGTTTTCGTCAATAATGACCCTTAAGAGTTTGGTACAGGGTACTACTTCTATAGTGGTGCTGTTGGAACAAGTTACAGAGAAGAGGGTTTTCTGATCATCATAGATGATTTGTTTGTTTTGGGGAGGTTTAAAAGAAGTTGTGAGTTATGAAGCCTTGTCTCAATAAAGAGGAGGGACTCCTGAATTAGCTGCTGTAGATTTTCTAGACAATTAGTGGGGAAGATGGGTGTGGAATAGTCTGTGTACTGAATGATGGCGACATGTTTACTGCATCTATGAAGGTCATTTATAAAAATGTTGAACAGAAGTGGACCAAGGATAAACCCTTGCAGGATGCTCATGGATATAGAATGGAAGGGAAAGATATCTGTATGCCATTTTATGTATTTTTTCAAACAGATAGGTAGTTGTCAAACCAGGGGAGAGAGAAGATGTGTCTAGTTTATGAGAAGACAGGCTATGATGAAGTCTAGGATGACAGACAGTATCAAAAGCCTTTGGCAGGTTAAGGAAGATTGCAGATACAAGACTGCTGACATTTCTCCTTTGGTTTATGGAGGTGGGGAAGCTGAGAAGTGTAGAAGTAGAACTGCTACTTTGTCTAAAACCATGCAGTGTAGGATATGTCAGGTTGTCTTTGAATACATATTTCAAACATTTTTGCTCATGAAAAGCAAATAGCAATGGGCAAATCATTAGTGAAGTCAGCTGAGGTACCACCTTGTGAAGAGGTACTGCATAGGATTTCTTTCAAAGGAGAGGAAAATAACTTTGATTGATCAATTTGTTAAGACAGAAACTGGGCATCTCCTGCCATTTTAATTTAATCAACAGGTAGGCTATCTGGGATAAGAGCTGTATATTTTAATGTGAAGACAAGATTTTTAATGGTGGAATTTGGTGTGGGTTAGAGTTCTTTAGCTAGTTTGTGTGTCCATTTAGCAAAGAATAATGAAAAAATACAGTTTCCTAAATGCGCTCTGGTCCTCTGAGGCAAAGCTGCAGCAAAACATAGTAAATGTTTTTCATCTAGTATACTAGAAACATGGGAAATTACTGTATCTTAGTGTGCATGTTGTGAAGTTCTGTAAAGGTGTTGCAGGAATGCCACTTTCGCACAAGCACAGCATATGACTACATTTGCATGTGGTCACACAAGTACAGCACATGATTACATTAACATGTGGTCGCACAAGCACAGCACATGACTACATTAGCATGTGGTCATACAAGCACAGCACATGACTACATTAGCATGTGGTCTCACAAGCACAGCACATGACTACATTAGCATGTGGTCTCACAAGCACAGCACATGACTACATTAGCATGTGGTACTGCTGCTTTCTGTGCCCTTTAACCCTAACCTTCTCTGCATGAGATTATAAAAAGGGGTTAACAGACACCTGCCTTCCTTGTAACATATAACAGAAAACAGTATAACTAGACAGTATGCAGATATAGTAGCCATAACTCCTATAGGATAAATTATCTCCAGCAGCTACACCCTCAGCTAAGAAAATACAGTCAGTTTACATACAATTAGATTTATCAACAGGTCTGTGCATAATACAACTAAAAGAAATACAAACCAACAGCATAATTTGATACATTTTTTATTTTGTCACATCTTAATTGACAGTGTAGTCTATGGGATATGATGTACAGGCCAAGAAAGTCTAGTCTAACCATAAGACTGTTCTTCCCTTGAGGCTGCTATGCATTTTGGAATTAAGTGAAAAAATATGGTGTTTTCCATTTCTGACATTATAGGTCAGTAGCTGTCCAAGAGAGCTATATAGCATCACTTGCTCAACTTTATATGCAGACCCACACACCAGCATTGCCTATGTTCAGACCAGTCAGCTAAACAGACATATAAAAAGAACTTGTGCCATAAAACAAAATATAATTTATGAAGGCCCTAACAGGGAAGCATTCATTATTGTGTTATTCATAAGTAGTAAGTTTATACGTAGAGTAAAGGAGCAACTTATGCTATGCGTCAAGACAAGGGCATCACCCTTTCTCTGTACGCTCAAAGAAGCAACATGAAACTATTTTTTTTATCTAGAACTGTTTACATCCTGGGACTGACTTCATGTTTTACGTGGAATAAAGGTTGCATTCTTTAATCCTCAGGTAAAAAGTAAACCAGAACTGGTAAGATAAATAATGGACAAAGGAAATTATTTCATTCATATGTTAATAATACCAGCAACATTTGTGGATTTTTGCATATTATGAACAGCATTTTTAAGCTATTAACTAACAACACAAGAAAAAATATTCAGCCGCAAGTTGTCTGCATTGATAGGTCTATCCTACACATTTGCTGCATTCAGCTGTAAATTCTTTGTTAACTATTATCCACACTCTATTATTGCCATAATTATTTAATTACCTACTTTTTATCACTCCACAGTCTGCATATCAATGTATTACTCAGACATGGCTTATAAATGATGGTTTCTTTTTCCTGAGACACATAAGATCACATGGAAATTACGTCACAAGAACATTGTCAAATAATAAATAAGTGGGAGCTAATAAGATTCAAACCACAAATGTCTTCCTTTCAGCCCTAAACTAGCTTCCCTAATTTACAATAGCACCTCAGTTGCTTAAAATGTGAGACAGATTGCCAACATTTTTAGAGCACTATGTCAAAGATGGCTGTGCATGTGTATGTGTGGCCAGCTGCATGCGCTTCGTTATAGTTTAATTGGATGTCAAATTGTTTCTGGATTAATTGCAGAAGATATGCTTTTGCCATTGCTTAACATCTGTGCAATAAGTTAAAAGCAAATGACAATATATACACATGCAGTGCTTGCTCACCGTTATATCAGTATGTGAATCAGGTAAAGGATTATCTGCATGTCTTCCAGCACTAATGGGCACTGGGCATCACAGGTAAACAATTGAAAAGGCCTGTGAGTAATGCAAAGTTACTGAGCTGTTTTTGTCTGTGTACGTTATACATAAATCTGTAATGTTTCAAAACAAATTATTGAGTGAGGATATTTTTACCATTGCCAATGTTTCTGACTAGATTCTTTTGCATTCTCTTGTCTATTTTTCAAAACAGTTTCTACTTTGAAGGACTTTGACCACATCAGAAGCAGATTTTGAAATATTTCAGAATCTTAATGTAAATATTTTACATTTACTTCATTATCTGCCACAGAAAAAGACTACAATTTCCTATCCCAGATACACAACAGTTCCAGGCAAGATTTTCTCTTCGTGCACAAGAACGAACTACAAATATGTATTTATGTATTAATAGAGTTAGAGGAAGTGAAATAAAAAGAAGTATGCTACTCTCCCAACACTGAGATTTCTTGAACAATATCTCTTTTGAGAAAAATTTAATAAGCAGAGAAATCTCTTCACAAACATATAACACTGTCAGCAACAAATGTAAAATATAACAAAGTGACATTAACATCATACCACCACAATATGACATTCTTTTTATTGCACTTAGATGAGTTGCCAATATCATGTCTAATTCACTAATTATAACTGTCAATTTATTTGCTAACTAGATTTTCACTAGTTAACTGGGTCAGTATACTAGGCATGCATGCAAAACAGGGCTGATCAGGGAGCATAGTGTTGGTGCTGTATCAGCTCACAGTAACACAGTTTGCAAGGATAATCGGGGATTAAAATCATGGCATCTGAGGTAAAATATCAACTCACAGCAGCAGCAATCCTCACTACCAAACTTCAGACTGACTCATTTTCTATAATCAAGCAAAGAAAAAACACAAGAACAACAATATAACTAACAAAAGTAAACGTTTAACAGTTATTTTAGTTTGGTGATTTAGTTTTAACGGAATAGAAAACATTGCTAAAGAAATATTTCCAAGCTAGTGTTCTTGCCTCTAATGTGTCTACTTATCAGGGACATAAAAAGTAGCATTATTTATAAGAACTGATTTCAAAGCAGTAAGTTTAAATTAAATGGAATAGAAGTATGTTGTTACTAGAATGATTTAATTAAAATATACAGAGCCATGTAAGAAGTGAGTCACAGGTAAGTAGAATTTAATTAGCTGATCACAAAGATAATTTTTACAAAATTCTGCCCTGTTTACATTTGCTTTCTTTATCACTGAACTTAGATTTAAATGAAAAAGATCCTTCTTTTTTACTTGCACATGAAATATGAGCTGCAGAGAAAAGAGCTCGTTTGGACAAGATCACATTCTCGATGCCTTTGCAGAAAATGATTAAAGACAAGTCACTGCTGATTTTGTGAGTCTTTGAACTAATCAGATATCTAAGCAGCAATTAAAATGAGCGTACTAATTCAAGGGCACAGAAAAATACTTGCTATGCAAAACTGTGTTAAGTTTCTATACCAATGTTACCATTCTGATTCAGGTTAACAATATACAAAAGCAATTGTTCATTCCTGGATCATGGTACAAAGGTAAGTTAAGCTAAAAAAGCTGCAATCACACAAGACAAATGCAGAGAAAATAAGGTAACTGTAGACTAAAGGCCTGATTTTGCTTTTTCTTGTGTTCTTTGAAATGTCTAACTTTAATAAAGAGGACCTTTTGCAAATGTTCATAACATTCAGAGATAGCATTTTATATGCACTGATATTATCCCCATGTAGCTATGTATAAATATTACCCTGCTGGTCAACTGCCATATTTTGGGGCACCCATGCTATATACTGGAAGATCCATCAAGATGCTTTGAGAAGAAAGGTCATGGTATGCTATCAATATGTTTACTTGTTTTACGGCACCACTCATGTTGTGCCTTGCTGGCTGTAGCCACATTAAATGAGTTAGCTTGTTACGGCACTGAAAACTAACAGACAAACTTTGGAATTTTAAACAACCACCTTGCAAACACAATTGCTAGTTTCTAACAACCATTACACCAGCTAGACTTGCAAGACGATTCCCAGCAGCTGTGCCTAGTATAGTTACTTGCTTTACTAACCATGTAATCAATGATATTAAATGATTTACAACACAACCATAGGGGATAACTTAATCATCAATGAGGCCTCAGATTCCTGAATGGTAATCAGGAGTGAGGTTCATAGGTTCATAGGAGATTACTAGGCTAATGGCCTTAGAGGCTTTACAAGCCTAGCCATGTTAATCCCAAGTATCTGCATTTGTCCTTTTTGGGTAGTTCACTGAACAAATTTATGAACAGACTGGGGTCTGTGATCAACACCATCTACCCCTGTCCATGAGGGACATGGGTGCCACCCAGGTGCAAATTTTTGGTCTCCCATCCAATTATCTAGGTTGCATATGAGTAAGGTCAGTGAGGAGCTCTGTTTTACATGAATAGGAAATCTATTCCAGAGAAGCAGCAGTCTCTGAGAGATATATTTGTCTCTCCTGCATATTCTGTTAATGTCACAAGCTTGGTTGAGATCCTTAGAACAAGTAACTCTTGTACCATTTGACTTGTGGATGTGCAACATTACCATTAGGGCAGGGTCAGTGATTGCCCTATAAGGCAGGCTCAAGTCACATCTCAGCAGCCTATAAGATACAGACTAAAGTGACAGGGCTTTCAGCCTGTCCACGTAGGTCATGGTTTGGAGCCCCTGTATTTTCTTAATGAGAAACTTCTGAGGTCCCACCAGCTGCTGCAGGTGTCTAATGAGATACATGCAAAGGGTGCATTATACTCTCTTAGTGGTCTGAGTCGAGTACAGTGGAGTTATAACATCCCTTGACCTGGATGCTATGCCCTTGCTTATGAGGTGTGCTATGTAGAAGGCTTTCCTTACCACTGTGGAAACTTGGTAGTTGAACTTCAGATTACTATCAACCTGTGTTCCCAAGTCTAACACCACTGGGTTGGAACTCAGGGAGGTGCTGTAAGTATTGTCATTTGTAGAGAATTCCATTTTTCCAAACGGAATAATAATGCATTTTTTTGCATTTAATTTTAGACTGTGGCTTTGGCACTGATCATTTGTTCGTGTTAGCCCTTCTTGTAATATGTTGACATCATTGTGGGACTCAGTGATTGCTCCCAGTTTGCAATCATCAGCGAACTTGGTGAGCCAGAAGCTGTCTACTTTGGCCTGGACATCTGAGAAATAGATGCCAAAACAGTAAGGGGCCCAGCACAGACCCCTGTGGTACTCCACTGGTGACGGGTCTACTGGTGGAGGTGGGGGTCACCAGTTTTGACAGAGTTTGTTCTGTGCTGAGCCAACTGGCTACCCATCTAGTAACTTAAGGGTTAATCCTTAGCTGGGAGAGTTTTGCAATGATGCCAGAATGTAGAATTATGTCAAAAGTTCTGGCAGGTTCAAGATCGGCTGTATGTGCTGTTTTACCTTAGTCCATGACTTTGGTGTCATTCTCAAAGAAGTGTACAAGGATTAATGAGCATAATCTACCCTTAACAAAGCCAAATTGTGTTGGGTCCAGCCTTTGGAGGTCATCTATGTCTTTGTTGATAAGGTCCATGATAATTCTTTCCATGCTCTTGCAGATGAGGCTGGTTCGACTTATGGGTCTGTAGTTCCCAGGGTCAGTTGATAGCTGCCCTTTGTGCAGGTGGATTACTGTTGCTGTTCTCCATTCTGCAGTAACAACCAGTTCTCAAGCTATGATTAAAGAGAATGCCAAGTGAGTCTGCTAGGTCTTGTTTGATATTCTTTAGTAAACAACCTGGGATATTATCTAGTCCCATTGAGGCCATGTCTTTGGCCTTCGTGAGTGCAGAGATGATCTGTTCTCTAGAGATACTAGGCAGAGGGCTGGTGTCAGGTATGCTTTGGGATATGGTAGGTGGGGACATGGGGGTGAAGTCTGCACTGAATCCGTCAGCTGGTTGTTTGGCGATATCTTCCAGTGTAGTATGACTGATCCCATCTAACTTGTCACATAGCTGGGCATTCCCTTTTAGACTTTTGACATAGTTAAAGAATGCCTTATGATTATCCTTGGCTAGGGATGTGATTTTAGTTTTGTAATTTGCTTTATAAGACTTTACAAGAGTTCTGGTTTTCTTGTTTAGTCTTAGGAGGGAACTCTTCCTCTGCAGAGTGATATCCCTCTTGCTTTTGGACAACAGTTTCTTCCTCTTGTTATATAATCTGTTTATACTTAAAGTCCACCATGGTGGCTTGTTTTTATGGGAAGTCCTGGTTTGATCTGGTCAGGTACAGCAGAGTTTATGCAGTCGCTTAAGTGCTTTTAAAGGGCATTTGCATACACTTCTGCAGAGTGATCATGGATGTCTGTGATTGTTGGTAGTATGAAGATTTTTATACCATCACTTAGTAGGCTGTAGTTAGCTTTGTTTTTGTTCCTGTGAGGGTGTCAGTTCCAGTAGTTACTTCAAACGAGACTGATTTGTGGTCTGACCAAACCAGGGAGGGCATCACGAATGGGGAAGTACAGTAACCCCCCCCCCCCGATTTTGGTGAGTACTTTGTCCAGAACATTAGAGCCCCAAATGGGTCCAGATAGAAATTCTTGGCAACATGCCAAAGTTCAAAGACAGGGCAAACCTAGGTACATGGTGAATAATTCACAAGGTGATGAGAGACAGAAATGGGGGGTATTGGGTTCAAAACCCCTTAAGGTTGTATTATGTGTCTGACAGTTGGTACAGAGGGTTAATGCTATAAGTTATAGTTCCTGTGACAAAGGGTTTGATTTCCTTAAACCTCAGTTGTCTACTGTGTGACCTTGAGCAAGTCATTTAATCAGACAGTGCTTGGGGGCAACTGGGAATTTGTGCTAGGCTCCTCAGTGGTCCCGTGGATAGCAAACCTAGTAACTACCTATATGAACCTATGACCATAAGTAGACACATACACAAGATAAGATAGGTGGAGAATAGGGTAGGTACTGAATTAAGAGAAATACACTGAATGTGGCATAATCAGGAAGAGGTCTTAAAGGCTGCACACACAGGAACAGTTTGGGTCTGTGAAAATAAAGTACTAGAGCTGACTGGTTTAAACTACTGAATTATACTTCTGAATATTGTAACCCAATAATGGAACTGAAAAAGAAATGACATGATAACTGATGAAATACAAAAGTGAGGTTATTGTAAACTACATAACCTGAAATAGGAATGCAATTATAAAGTTAAAGCAGTAAGCCATAACAGAATATATTATATCCTTAGGATTGTTATAGTATATAATTACATAAAATTAGAAGATAATTTAAATAGATTAGAATTTTCGTACTAATTATCATTATATTTCTAAATTTGTTTTTGTATAAAGTAAAATACTAGTAACCACAGGAAATGGTGTAAATAATACAAATGCCAAAACTCCACAGCAGTGTATAAAGTAACCCATAAGTGATGCATTTTTGATATGGCCTTGAAGTGGATTACCTAAAGCTTATTCGTTCCAAATTTGATATGGCTTGAAGTGGATTACCTAAAGCTTATTCGTTCCAAATTGAATCTAGCCTTGAAGTAGATTGCCTACAGCAGATTTGTTCCAAATTTGATATGACCTGCAACAGTTAAATATATTGAAGCCTACACTGTACTCTCATCATCTTGTTGTAACATTGGTGGCATGGATGAACGTAGCTAAGTAGTTTATGAACATATAACTCATCTTCTCATTCAAATTCTCTAACAAAAACACTGCTCTGCTTTATCTTACCTGTTGTTATGATGCCACCTTTCAAGACAAGTGTCATCTTTTTCACTATAGCAAAGGAAATGTGCCATAGACAAGAGACAAGCTCAAAGGTTGTGAAAAGTCTATTAGTCACCACGTTTGGAAAGAAACTAACAATCTGGATAAACACACTGAAATAACTCTACCCACATTCATAATTGCTCTGAAGTACAGCCATCTTGGACTAAGGCTTTTGAAGATGCGGCCATCTTGGACTAAGCCTTGCTAAGGAAGTGATATCTCCATAACATGCTTAGTTCTATCTGTTTCCTGACATTCTGTTCTGTTCATCTGACTGGCATAGCTTTCTGAACCTCTAATACTTGTTACTGATGCATTACTATAAAACTGTCTTTGCATATATTCCACCCAGCAATTTAGCATCATATGGGATAATGAATCACTGAAAATAAGCATGAAGCAAATGTTAAATAAAAAATATTACTGTCAACAGGCTTTGACTTAATAAGGCTGGTTCTTTGGGATAACATATAGTCAGAATCCTCAGTAATATTTACATTACCTGTATAAATGTTATGGGGTGGGACGTGGTACAGTAACATTATCAGCTTACAGTAAGAGATTATCCAGTTTGTTCCCATCAAGGGTGCCTAAGTGGAGTATGTATGTCCACCCTTTGCTCACATGGGTTTTCTCCTAGTATATCGATTTCTTTCACATCCCAGAGACATGCAGAAGGTGCATTGGTGACTCTAAATGATTCACAGGTGTGTGCATGTGCACGCACGTGTGTAAGTGTGCGTGTGTGTGTGTGTGTGTGTGTGTGTGTGTGTGTGTGCGCATGCGTATGTGTGTGTATATGTGTATGTGCATGTGTATGTGCATGAGTGTGTGTGTGTGTGTGTGTGTGTGTGTGTGTGTGTGTGTGTGTGTGTGTGTGTGTGTGTGTGTGTGTGTGTGTGTGTGTGTGGTTTCTTCTGTGGAAAGTCTAACAATCTACTTCCATTCCCTGCTTGACTACTAAATTGTAGGAAACTGCTTGCTATAATATAGCAAGCAGTTGCTACAGTTTAGACCACACACAGAGCGCTACAGTGCTGAGGTTTGCCTACAAATGCAGTACTGGAATTTAAAAGCTGGTATTGCATTAAAGAAAGATAGTGATTAGCTGATTACACCCCTAACACTTTGCACCTGTGGCATTTGTTCCTTTTGCCCCACCCCAGCTACACTATAGCTCCACACAATTCAACTTCCTAGTCAGAGGTGACTCCAAAGTGAGACACACTGATGCATCTCTCACTAGGCTAAGTAAGGGTCCTGGTTATTTGCCTGCTGGGAGCCAGGATTCACCACATCATGCATGCACTCAACTCCTTGCACCACAGATACACATGTGACACAGTCAGAGTACATGTGGGAGTAAATGACTTGAGACATACCTCCCTGGAATATATAAAAACAGAGATGATGGAGCTCTCAGAATATGTGAGAGACCAAAGCAGGTATGAACCTATCATTTTACCATCACTGAGAATGATGCCACAATATGAATAAACGATTACTGACTTCAACAATTGGCTTAACTTCTGGAGTCATTTAAGAAGGGTCCAATATATATATATATATATATGTATATATATATATATATATATATATATATATATATATATATATATATATATATATATATATATATATATATATATGTGTGTGTGTGTGTGTGTGTGTGTGTGTGTGTGTGTGTGTGTGTGTGTGTGTGTTTATGTGTGTACACACACACACACATATATATATATATATATATATATATATATATATATATATATATATATATATATATATATATATATATATATATATATATATATATATATATATATATATATATATATATATATATATACATATATATATATATATATATATATATATATATATATTAGCTTATGAGAAGATGGTAGACAGTCCTAACTGCTTTGCAAGGATGTCCTGCACCTATCTCCACAAGTCTTTTGTATATTGGCTAAAACCTTGGCCACCCATAGTGCTTTTTTAAGCAATGTCAGCCTCTGAAGGCTTCTGACTTAGCAAAACAAAATCAGAATAACATAAAGATATTGCTGCGCAGTGCTAGGAGCTCCAACAATAAACTTCACCTCCTACAGATTCTGCTTACCCTAAAATGCATTGCTATATGCATCGTCTCAGAGACCTGGTTTAAGATCACGGTGAGCACCCCATCATTGCTGGGTTTCAACACAGACTGCACATTCAGGTACACCACACTAGATGAAGGCACTAAAGGCTGCAGTGTCTCAATATTCATAAAACAAAATATCACCTCCAGACTCTTTAGGCAGGAAAATGACCTGTAACTCCTCCATGTCCAACTTAACATTAACAGAACTCCTTGTCATATCATAGCTAATTACAGGACCCCATGCAAATGCAATGCCAAATTTAAAAATAAACCTCTACAGTGGAACCCAAATATATGCAAGCTTTACTATAAAAGAAAAAAATCCTCATTGCATGTGATAATAAATGTAGCTATCAAAATGTCAAAAATGTTCTTGCTAAACTTAAAAAGGAACTTGAATCCCTGATCAAATCAACCAAAGCTAGATATCAGGTAAATATTGTTAATAAAAACAACAATCCCAAGGTATGTAGCAGCAAGCCAAACACCAATAAAAGTAATATACCACCACACAGGCCAAACAATAAAGAAAACCACCAAGAATTAGCAAAAAACACAGTTTAATATCACTTATGGTGGTTTCCTTTATTGTTTCGGCCTGTGTAGAGGTAAATATTGATACTATGGCAAAAGGCAACCATTAAGCCTTGTTTAACTGTGTTCAAAACAGTGGAGACAATGCCCAGCACTGTACAGAGCTAATAGTAAGTGATATCACATACTCAGTCCCTGAGGACATAGACAGTCTACTAGTAGATGCACTTAGCTCTAACTTCACCCCCATTACCCCATATATTTCCAGATCACATACCCACATCTACAGCCCCCCAATCTCCAAAGAACTACTCCTCAAAGCACTTTCCAAGGCCAAGAACACTACTGCTATGGTGCTGGATAACATGCCTGGCTGCCTAATGATCAGTCTGAAACAGATCTGTCAAACCCTCTACAGAGGCCATTCAATATTAGTCTCCAAACAGGCCTTGTGCTGGGCAAATGGAGGACAGCAACTATCACTCCCTTGCAAAAAGGTGGAGCATGAACAGACCGAAGTAATATAGACCCATACATTTGGACAGTGTCACCTGTAAGACTATGGAGTAGATCATTATGTAACTGAAAAATAGGACATAATTAAACTACAAACTCTTGACCCAAGTGAGTTCGGTTTTGTCAAGGGTATATCCTGCCTGTTTAACCTAGTTAACTTGTTCAAGTAGGTTAATGGAGCAAGGATGAGAGAAAATCAGTACAGACCCCATATCTAGACCTCTCAAAGTTGTTCAACACCATCCCACACTCTGATATTGTTGATAAACTGTCTCAGCTAAATGTTCCTATGTAACTTATTAGATAGCAAATGGGCTCACAAACAGAACACAGGAAATTAGGGTAGGTGGCTCTATCTCTTCCAAATGACCTTTTACTAGTGGTATGTGCCAAGGTTCGGTCCTTGGGACAATCATACCTAATAATTTTCCAGATTTTCACAAAATGTGCAAATTTTTGCCTCATTTTTGGTCTGTTCTTTATAAAATTTGTGTTTTTTTGGCAAATCATTGATGACTGAAGTCACTAAATACTACTAAATAATGACAGACTTTTGAGTTTCAGATTTCACATCCTTCAGAAAATATATAATATTGCAAACTCTGTCATTCTAGCAACTTTCTATATTTACAGGAGTAATATTCAAAACCCTATTTTTGGGCCTTTGCCCCCCATTATTTCTGTCTTTGTCCAGATTTCTTGTGTTGAGAGGTATGGGGCCACTCCTCTGTGGAATATACCTCTTGGTGGACAAAGGTAATGCTAAGGGTTTATGGCTGACAAAGTGCTCGGATGACTGTAAACTTGGTGCTATCAGAAACTCTCCATTGAACACCAAGATCCTTCTAAAGGGTCTTTCCCAAACAAATAACTGGTCTCATAACCATAGACTAAAATGAAATGTCAACACTTCCCTGAAAATTGACTCACTAGTTAGGGACTTGAGAACCTAAAGTGACAACAAACTGTCCTTCAATCACCATGTACCCACTATTGTAAAAAATTCTTTTTTCATTGTATAGCTTTTATGGTGTAAAGGCCCAGGGATGTGACCATTGTATTGCATTCAGCACTTATTAGGCTGATCAGTGAGTATAATGCCCCATTGGTATGCACCTGACTAAACACAGCTTAAATGGCCACAAATTCTTCTCAGCAAGAAGATGAATGATCTAAATCAGAAAAACTACAATGACCATCTTTTCAGTATCATAGAAGCTAATGAGGGGTAATCATGCCCTCAACAGACCCTATCTTCTACAATATACTGCGCATCTACATGTTCAGTGATGGAATACACACCTACTCAAGAGATCTGAATCTCTTCTGCAACATAAATAGAACATGTTGGAGGGATAGATTTAAATCAGAGAATATCACTTATTTGGAATCTTCCTATTGTCAACATAAAGCAATGTATTTCTCTGTTCAAAGGTAATTTAGACAAATGGATGGGAAACCACAAATTCATCCCTGGTTTTAGCACCCTTGTCCCTTATGGAGGGGGTAACATTTGTACTTAAATTACAAGTGCTAAAAACTCCATGGAAATACAGTGCTATACTTCTAAAGATCCATCCAGATCAATAGTCTAGGAAATATTTATGAACCTATGAATTTCAAAGTAATACTGCTTCCAGTAGGTATCAAAGCAGTACCTACAAAGTTACGTGAAAGTAAAGAATTGACACAGAAAATAAAATACTATATTAAAAATTATCTATAGAACATCAGTGTGCATATTGGTACAGAGATAACTACACACTCTTGTGCAATTTCCTCTCTGGTTTGTTTATCTAATTTTTAAAAAAAAGTGCTTTATATAGTATAAAAGCATTAATCTTGTCTGGGACCTTGATAATGCTGGCTATATCCCCTTGAACAATACTAGCCATGGTCAGATTGGGCCTATTGTTATACTCATTATACAAGGACCCTCAGATTTCATCATTTCTTTCTTGACAAATCCAATTTGTTACCTGGACCCAATGTCCTTGACCCCAACTAAAGCTGAAGTTGAATTGTCCAAGAACACCTTTTTTAAGTTTAACAATGACTTTATAATTCCAAAATAAATTAAATTCAGAATGTCGAAAGCCCAAAATCTTCAATTTCAAAACATCCAGACCAAAATCTCGAAAATTCAAACTATTGAAAACATTGAATTTCATAACATTGAAAAAAACACAGGACACCAACACTTACTATATTCCAGCACAACTACAAAGAGAAACATATTACACTTCTCCAAATATAAGCAGGGGGGCAAGCCCCATTGCAACTCCCATGTGGGGGGGTTGCACCCCCCACACCTCCTGCTACTTAAATATATCAACTCCGAGATCGCACTTCACAGAACAAAATGGCAAACATACTATTACATGCTTCATGACTGCCTGTTGTAACCTTAGTCATGCTCCCTTCCAACTTACTATACTACAGCATAACTCATCTTAATGTAGTGTGGTACAATCTCGGAGTTGATATATTTATTTAGCAGGGGATGTAGGGGGCACAGCCCTCCAATGGGGGTGCAGGAGGGCTTGCCCCCCCGCTTATATTTGGAGAAGTGTAATATGGTTCGTCTTTTATTTGTTTCTGTATGTACTTGTGCTGGAATATAAGTGTTGGTGTCCTGTGTTTTTTTCAATGTGACGGGATTCAATGTTTTGAGTTTTCAGTGTTTTGAATTTTTGAGATTTTTGGTCTCAATGTTTTGATATTTAAGATTTTGGGCTTTCAACATTCTGAAGTGAACCCTTCCAAAATATATGACAAACAACTGACAGATACTCAGACTGGCACTGGCTGTTCCCTAGAACTCCTTTTCAGTCACCAATCAAAAAATGTTGCAATCTTTCCAACATGGGACAAAACAGTGATATGCTTACAACCTGGACATTGCTTCATTTTCTGTGGGATATATTGTCCCTTAATGCTTGCCTGCATGAATCCATTAGCAGCATGTGTTAAGTCATAAGCTTCCTTCTTTTTAAATAGTAGTTTTACCTATTTGTAGTACTTTTACCTATTTGTTGACCAGGCAAGTCCACTTGATGCAATTGCTCTTTCTCAGTGGTAACCTGGGAGTGCTGTCTGGCTAAGAGACTTGTTCAGTCACAAAGAAGGCAAAAAAAGGTGGATTAAATCAAACCCTGTACCCTTGGCACAGGAAGCAGCTCATAGCTTTAGTCCTCTGCACCAGCTGCCAGATCTGAATGAGTAATATTGTAGTTATCACAACAGCAATCAGTATGTATCACAGTAGCACTCCAGAATGCCATGTATTCATTACTATTTAATTGTTTTTGTGTTCACACCTGGTTTCTGGGGTCAGATAGTTACATTACATTACATATGCTTTGCAGTGGAAGAAGAAAATAAACCTACCTTGAATCTCCCTTCTTATGCACCTTAAAATTCTGTCTACCCTCCATCCCTATATTCCCCTTACACATTTAGGTTCATTAATCTTACTAAGCTTACGACCAATGAATCCTTTTAGGTTCATACAATATTACTGTGTGTACAGCCAAGGAAACCATTGAGAACCTCTGCTACATCACACAATACTGGTGGGAGACTAAGAATGTCTTCCGCTAAGCAGATTTTCCTCATATAACCATGATGAAAATTTGTGATTATCCTTCCAGTTCTCCAGAGTGTTTTTTTTTTTTTTAATGCTGCCAGGGAAATACTTTGCTTGAGATGGAAGGGAAGCCAATTCCAGTAATGGGAAATATATGGAGTTAGGTATTCCTCAAACCATCTGGTGTTGTTGATGTGATAGCATAGGTTTAGGTCTTCAGGGTGGGCATCTGCTTGACCACTGGCTCTGTGTAGATACAGGAGTTCAAAGAGTGCTGGGGTCATTCACAGCATGGAAGGCCAATCAGAAATCACTCCACAGGAGTCTGTATGACACTCAGTAGAAGAACAGAATTTTAATCTATCACAGTAGGTAAGGCTACTCAGACCTAAGATCTTTTTTTATGAATAATGGTTGAGGCCTTTCAAGATAAGTTAGGTGGTTAACAAAATACATTCCAAAAGGTGTATTATATTAAATGATGAACCTAATAAGACAGGAGAAAAGGGGGACTATTTATATTAAATGGTGAATCTAATAAGAGAGGAGAAAAGGGGAACTATAACTTCTTTGGACATTGGGGAAGTGACAAAGATGATAAGCTGTGCAAGGCAGAATGATTTTCTTACCACCACTGAGATATGTTGGTCAAAGAACTATTATCACTACAGATACCCAAGTGCACTGTGACTGAGTCAGATTAAAGTGGAATGTTAAATGTTGCACTTACCAAAGGAACTGTGCTGCATTTCTTTCTGTTGAGGCACTCTTCTGCCCAACCCATACCCTTTTGAATGCTTCAGCATATTTCTTCTTCAACAGCCATTCTTTGATCTGTTCCATTGGAAAGAAAAGCACCTTCTCTGTGAAAAATTACTTTTCAAAATCTTTTTGAGTAAATGTTCAGGCCTCCCTACAATCTACTGCCATTTCCCCTCCTTCCTACTCAGTCGTTGCTATTTAGAAAGACCCCTTCACATCCCCCTAACATGATGATGTGTAAAAGTATCCTGTTCCCCTGTCTGTTCTGGTCTCAGGTGAGAAGAGCTTTAGCTCCTCAAGCCTCAGGCCATATACCTTTTCCTCTGTCCCATGGAACTTTCTGATAGTTTTCTTCTTAGCTCCTTCCAGCTGCCTGATGACTTTTTTTCCATATAAGGCCTTTAGAACTTCATTTAGAACTCAAGCTGTGGTCTGACCTAGAACATGTAGAGCTGTAGCATTGCCACTTTGCATTTAGAATCTAGCCCTGAGCACGCAGCTGGAATATGAAGTTTCCTGTCCCGACAGACATGTAACGCATGGGAGAAATGCGTCTATATCATGTTATCGAAAGTTTACTTAATCGAATCAATAAAGGTCGAACTTTATTGATCGATTAAGTAAAACATCGAATAACGTAAAAATAAATAAATAAATAAAACTAAATGGTGTAGGCAGGGGTGCAAGCTCCACTGCACCCCCCACACCCCCTACTTAAATATACCAACTCCGAGACCGCACTACATTGCGATAAATGGAAATCTCCCCTTACGGAGACTTCCATTTACTTGCACGATGTTCTTCACTTTCAATATTGTCGTGCCGACAATATCAGACTCGATATTGTCAGCTTACGACAACGTGAAGTAGACCCGGGAGAAACTACTGCTCAATAATTTAATGCATCATTTTGACCTGTAGTAACATTTCAAGGAGTTTTGGGCACCACAAATATGTGCACTGCTGAGAATCCAATTCCTCTTTTTAATGTATCTGCTTCATTCCACTCAAACCAAACAGCAGTTGGATATTCTCAGCAGTTCACATTTTTTTACATTTTACATCCTGAAAAAACTTTCTGAAACGTAATTTTTCAGGAAAATAATTATGTTTATCTCAGCTTAGTACTGCTTTTCTTTCTTTTACTGAAAGACGGTTGCAAGCTACACAGAAAACTATCACAGTGTGGAGATGAAAAGAGCTCTGATAGTTCAATTAATTAGCTACATTACACACACACACACACACACACACACATATATATATGTATATATATATATATATATATATATATATATATATATATATATATATATATATATATATATATATATATATTTTTACATTTTTTTATTTGGTTTTAAAGCTATAAACAAATCAATTACCAAACAAACACATACTTATTTACATAGGTCCACAGCTGATCAATACATCAAAATTATACATATCGACAACAATAAACACTGAATATATTTCAAATAAGCCTTTAAATTTAAGCCAAAATTTATATGAATGTATAATATTAGAAGTTCTCATCTTTATAATAAGCAATTCATTACTGCAAACAATTTCTGTCATAATAATAAATTCAACACTAGAAGGTGTAACTTTACTTTTCACATTTTTAGTAATTACTTTTCTGACTATAGCAAGAAAAGACCAAAGAAGAAGCATTTGGGTTTTTGGAATTATCTCAAGAATTGGAGCATTACATAAAACTAAATATTTACTAATATTACATATATCTGACTACAGAGGTTGAATGAATTTATTAATTTATTTCCAAAAAGCAGAGATGACTTTACTCACATTCATATATCATATGCATCCAATCAGCTATTATTTCAGAATCATATCTCCAGATTTTAATTCTGTTTATTTTATACATAATTGTAATTTTGTTAGGATTAACAAAAACTCTGTGTAAGAATTTCCAAGTGATAATTTTCCAGTATAAAGAAGATATCGTTTTATCTGTAGATTTTAATATTATTTTCTTATATTCTTCAGAAAAGTCTTCTTTATTACTTTTTGAGGAGTAGTTCTAAAAGGAATTGTCTAAATATGTGAAATATAACTTAAGAATTAGATAAATTTGTGACAAATATAATTTACTTTTCAATGCATTATTATTGATATTTAATAAGAATTCCAATAAATTGGGGAATGATTTCTTATCTAGGTTAAATATGTTATTAATCTCTTTCACAAAGTCTCTAAATATTTGTAAAATTAACCAATTCTCAGAATCTTGATTGTATTTAGACCTTAAATTATATATATATATATATATATATATATATATATATATATATATATATATATATATATATGGATCTACCTGACTACATTGACAGTTCACAACACCGACAACAACTTCACTGACACCACATAATCGACAGTTCACAAACACGACACCTCATACACTCGACACATCATAACAACAAACAAAACAAATCCCCTGTCCAAAACCCACACACACAACACAAGCACACCAAAATCCTTACAAACCAACACTAACCCTTACATACACAACTATCTACAACCCTAACCGAAACCCTAACCCTAAGGTCCGTCACTATCGCACACTCACCTAACCCGCTAACTAACCTAACTCAGTTAACCCACCCCTAACCCAAAAAATATCACTACTGCACCCTTACCTAACCCGTGCCCTAACCCTAACTCACTTATCCCACCCCTATCCCTACAGACC